>NW_022204926.1:0-6329 GCF_008831285.2 Nymphaea colorata
AATCCACCAGCATATACGTTTGCTATCTATTCTCATGTGTGATCTTAAGGGCTGACATCAAGCTGTACCGTCAAATGGCTTTGCCAATAGCAATTTTTAGACTATTTATATCAGGGCCTTAACGATTTCCTCAGCAAAGAAAAAAAGATTACTCTTTAACTTGCATCAACCATTCTCGTCTTCCAAATATTCAAGACTGATCCCTCTATCTTGCCGCCATAATCAAGGATCGTTGACTTCACAACAATCGCCAAAAAACGTGGGATGGTGGAACTAAATGGGAAACCAATTTCATTTTTCCATTTTGGAGCAAGACAAAGGATCCTTGCTACTTCCATAGTTCCAAAACTTTTACGAAGAGGCCATCGTGAATTATTTCAAAAACTACGAGCGGCTTTACAAGGAAAGGAAGCTGCAACGGCAACGCGAAATGGAGAGTCTCTCTCAATATGATGATGACATATGATTGAATATCTGATTATGAGATGAATTAGAGCAGGCATAGAAGATCATTCATGCTTTGGATAGTTGAATCATCCGTAAAGTATTGATTCTTCGATTGAGCAAGAAATGATGTCCTATCGTCTGTGTCCTCGCGTGCTGTGCGAGACTAAATCATTGGACGTAAAGGAAATGGTTCCAAGTGATTTTTAGGTTGGTTCTGCCATACGCTTTCTTTTGATCATTTCCAATTTTTGGGTCTTTGAGGCTCCATGCGGGTCAAAATATTTTGATCTGAGTTTGAAGATGGTATTTTACAGTTCTTCTCTTGATTTTGGCGACTTCTCAGCATTGTCGGCGGGTTATTTGAAGTAAATTGATGGCAATGTTAATTTTTATTTCTTGAGGATCGGCTTTGTATCATATTCTATGGTTTTTCCTTATGTTTAGTTCACCTAGAAAAAGTACTTTAGGAGAGATTATGTTCGCCTTGGCTTGTGGTTCTTGGGATTTTCTTTTCCATTTAGATAATAGTTCATTGCTAATATAACTAACTTATAACTAACTTTCTTCAAAATTAATTATTAGAAAATAGCTCCACCAAGTGGTTGATGAAGAATTATTATCTGTATAAAATATCTATAAAAAACTTGAACATAGAAAATGATTCTTAATAAAAAATGATTGCATCATATCAAGATAAGTTCCAAGTTTCTTAGAAGATGAAGTTTTTATTATTTTTCTTGAGTCTGCACCCTATACTTAATTTTGAAACTACTGACTTGCGAGATTATATTAATCCATTTCATTTTATTGTGCGTTTATCTTTAATTGATAAGATATTTTACCTCTATGAGCTACCAAGACTCAAGGTAAGTCGCAACAGTCCGCCCCGGGACTGTTCGCCCCTCTGCAAAAAGCCCAGCAAGTAACTTCTCCTCTGCTAACCTCCTATAACTACTGGTAAGACCCATGCATATATAGCGTCAAGATGGCAAAAGAGAAAGGAGTGCTGGAAATGGAAATCTCAGAGACTGACATCATCTATAAGTCTCTGCTTCACTACGAGAACCAAATACGCATCCTCAAAGGACAACAAATCTCATCAACATCAAACATAATTTCGAGCTAAGGAGGCAGGCCTTCAGAAAGATTAGAGAGTTTGTAAGAAACAACTAAAATTGCCTCGAACCTCTCCAAGACACCTAAATGGATGAACTGGAAAAATGGATGCAAATGAATTTTTGGAAAGAGAATTTGCCAATATCCTGGAATAAAGAATGAACATTGAAAAAGAAGAACAAGAAGAATTCATCAACCATGCTAAAAACCAATTGCTGTAAGATACCCTGAATGAATACCAAGCCTCAAGGGAAATAGGCAGGATTTAGAAAACAAACTATCAACTTCTGCACCTACGCATTAGCAGCAATAGGACAGCAATCTGATGTCAAAGCAAATCACGAAAAGGAGAAACTAAATAACATGAGAAGCAAATTGACCAACTTGTTCCTCTGGATCGGCAATAAACAAAGGAAAAACGTCGATGAAAGCTTCAGATAAATTTGGAAAAAGGGGCAAGCCTTAGCAGTGGATAGAAACTAAGGAGCTGATTTAAAGTATAAAGGACGCGTCTTGAACGGTTTAAAGGAATATCCTCGCCTTAATCTTCAAAGAGCGTTTTGGAAATGGTACTTAAATACAACTGCAAACGGACTTCAGCATTTCCAGAGAGCTGCAGACAACCTCGTACTCTACACAAATTGTAATAAAACTACAGTCTTTTATCGGCTTTTGCACCAAGTAAGAGAAAATGTGATACATGTGAGCCTAGCAACCAAGAAAAAATGAGAATGCTCACAGCTACTTACGGTTAACAATGGAAAAATATAAAAGAAGGCATATTTTTTGATAAAAGATGCTTCAAAAAGTGTCAAAAAGAGAGCGATTGAACAATACTCGAGGCCTCAAGGAAAAAGCAGATCAACTGTATAAATCTATGGATGAGAAATACAAAATTGAAAAACAAAGCATTTGAAGAATAAGCAAAGATAAGATAAATACAAACAAAGTTTTTGAACAGATTATTGATGACAAAAACAGGAAGGATAATGGATGCTATAAGAAAGTGGAAAGGGATACCTGAGAAAAAAGACATGAAGAAATATCTGAAAGCAACGAAGTTCTAAAGAGGTTTGAATGAATATTATGCATCAACAATGAAAAGGTCATATGTTGCATTAAAGAATGAGTTTGATATCGGCCAAGCAATCAAAAAGAGAGCAGTTATACAACTTATAAATACAACATCAAGTGGACAAAAGAAATTCTTCTCAAGATGGTATAATCTTACATAAAAAACAAAATTATTGAATTAATGCAAGCTTGTATCAAATCTTTTAGCATCATTGAACTATGCCATAAAGTCTGTATCTGATATGGCATTCATTGATAACAAAGACAATGTATTAAAAGAAAAAGCATTGATTCAATTATTCAAAAACATGAATAACAATGTTAGTGATTGCTTCAAGAGATGGAGAGATGTTAATAACATTGAAAAACTTAAAGAAAGAATGGACAATAAAACAAAAGAAAATGTTTTGAAAGTGTTAGATAATCTACTTAAAATAGTAAACAAGATGTCATAAGATAAGCAATCAATAAATTTAAGATAAACAGAAAGATTGTTGATATCCAAAGAAATTTCTTAAAGAGATTATTACTATCTAAAGCTGGTTTGGTTATGATATCATTTAAAAGTTCCAAAGCTTACCAGAACGAAAGAAAGATCCAAAAGGATATGATAAATTACTTAAGTTCTAAAGAGGTTTGAATGAATATTATGCATCAACAATGAAAAGGTCATATGTTGCATTAAAGAATGAGTTTGATATCGGCCAAGCAATCAAAAAGAGAGCAGTTATACAACTTATAAATACAACATCAAGTGGACAAAAGAAATTCTTCTCAAGATGGTATAATCTTACATAAAAAACAAAATTATTGAATTAATGCAAGCTTGTATCAAATCTTTTAGCATCATTGAACTATGCCATAAAGTCTGTATCTGATATGGCATTCATTGATAACAAAGACAATGTATTAAAAGAAAAAGCATTGATTCAATTATTCAAAAACATGAATAACAATGTTAGTGATTGCTTCAAGAGATGGAGAGATGTTAATAACATTGAAAAACTTAAAGAAAGAATGGACAATAAAACAAAAGAAAATGTTTTGAAAGTGTTAGATAATCTACTTAAAAATAGTAAACAAGATGTCATAAGATAAGCAATCAATAAATTTAAGATAAACAGAAAGATTGTTGATATCCAAAGAAATTTCTTAAAGAGATTATTACTATCTAAAGCTGGTTTGGTTATGATATCATTTAAAAAGTTCCAAAGCTTACCAGAACGAAAGAAAGATCCAAAAGGATATGATAAATTACTTAAGTTCTAAAGAGGTTTGAATGAATATTATGCATCAACAATGAAAAGGTCATATGTTGCATTAAAGAATGAGTTTGATATCGGCCAAGCAATCAAAAAGAGAGCAGTTATACAACTTATAAATACAACATCAAGTGGACAAAAGAAATTCTTCTCAAGATGGTATAATCTTACATAAAAAACAAAATTATTGAATTAATGCAAGCTTGTATCAAATCTTTTAGCATCATTGAACTATGCCATAAAGTCTGTATCTGATATGGCATTCATTGATAACAAAGACAATGTATTAAAAGAAAAAGCATTGATTCAATTATTCAAAAACATGAATAACAATGTTAGTGATTGCTTCAAGAGATGGAGAGATGTTAATAACATTGAAAAACTTAAAGAAAGAATGGACAATAAAACAAAAGAAAATGTTTTGAAAGTGTTAGATAATCTACTTAAAAATAGTAAACAAGATGTCATAAGATAAGCAATCAATAAATTTAAGATAAACAGAAAGATTGTTGATATCCAAAGAAATTTCTTAAAGAGATTATTACTATCTAAAGCTGGTTTGGTTATGATATCATTTAAAAAGTTCCAAAGCTTACCAGAACGAAAGAAAGATCCAAAAGGATATGATAAATTACTTAAGTTCTAAAGAGGTTTGAATGAATATTATGCATCAACAATGAAAAGGTCATATGTTGCATTAAAGAATGAGTTTGATATCGGCCAAGCAATCAAAAAGAGAGCAGTTATACAACTTATAAATACAACATCAAGTGGACAAAAGAAATTCTTCTCAAGATGGTATAATCTTACATAAAAAACAAAATTATTGAATTAATGCAAGCTTGTATCAAATCTTTTAGCATCATTGAACTATGCCATAAAGTCTGTATCTGATATGGCATTCATTGATAACAAAGACAATGTATTAAAAGAAAAAGCATTGATTCAATTATTCAAAAACATGAATAACAATGTTAGTGATTGCTTCAAGAGATGGAGAGATGTTAATAACATTGAAAAACTTAAAGAAAGAATGGACAATAAAACAAAAGAAAATGTTTTGAAAGTGTTAGATAATCTACTTAAAAATAGTAAACAAGATGTCATAAGATAAGCAATCAATAAATTTAAGATAAACAGAAAGATTGTTGATATCCAAAGAAATTTCTTAAAGAGATTATTACTATCTAAAGCTGGTTTGGTTATGATATCATTTAAAAAGTTCCAAAGCTTACCAGAACGAAAGAAAGATCCAAAAGGATATGATAAATTACTTAAGTTCTAAAGAGGTTTGAATGAATATTATGCATCAACAATGAAAAGGTCATATGTTGCATTAAAGAATGAGTTTGATATCGGCCAAGCAATCAAAAAGAGAGCAGTTATACAACTTATAAATACAACATCAAGTGGACAAAAGAAATTCTTCTCAAGATGGTATAATCTTACATAAAAAACAAAATTATTGAATTAATGCAAGCTTGTATCAAATCTTTTAGCATCATTGAACTATGCCATAAAGTCTGTATCTGATATGGCATTCATTGATAACAAAGACAATGTATTAAAAGAAAAAGCATTGATTCAATTATTCAAAAACATGAATAACAATGTTAGTGATTGCTTCAAGAGATGGAGAGATGTTAATAACATTGAAAAACTTAAAGAAAGAATGGACAATAAAACAAAAGAAAATGTTTTGAAAGTGTTAGATAATCTACTTAAAAATAGTAAACAAGATGTCATAAGATAAGCAATCAATAAATTTAAGATAAACAGAAAGATTGTTGATATCCAAAGAAATTTCTTAAAGAGATTATTACTATCTAAAGCTGGTTTGGTTATGATATCATTTAAAAAGTTCCAAAGCTTACCAGAACGAAAGAAAGATCCAAAAGGATATGATAAATTACTTAAGTTCTAAAGAGGTTTGAATGAATATTATGCATCAACAATGAAAAGGTCATATGTTGCATTAAAGAATGAGTTTGATATCGGCCAAGCAATCAAAAAGAGAGCAGTTATACAACTTATAAATACAACATCAAGTGGACAAAAGAAATTCTTCTCAAGATGGTATAATCTTACATAAAAAACAAAATTATTGAATTAATGCAAGCTTGTATCAAATCTTTTAGCATCATTGAACTATGCCATAAAGTCTGTATCTGATATGGCATTCATTGATAACAAAGACAATGTATTAAAAGAAAAAGCATTGATTCAATTATTCAAAAACATGAATAACAATGTTAGTGATTGCTTCAAGAGATGGAGAGATGTTAATAACATTGAAAAACTTAAAGAAAGAATGGACAATAAAACAAAAGAAAATGTTTTGAAAGTGTTAGATAATCTACTTAAAAATAGTAAACAAGATGTCATAGATAAGCAATCAATAAATTTAAGATAAACAGAAAGATTGTTGAT
>NW_022204927.1:27500-44670 GCF_008831285.2 Nymphaea colorata
TAGCAAGGCGGGTTGTGCCTTGCGCATTTTTGACATTAGACTAAGTAGCGAGCTAGGTTAACATGTAATTAGGGCTCGCATTATGTTTAGTATATATTCTGTAAACTCAATGTAGAAAGGATCGAAAAATTAATCAAAGATTGGTATTTGGTGTGGCACTCTCTCTCTCCTCGCACGAGGCTTCTCCCCTCTCGTCTCCCACCTTGTTCAACCCGAGAACCAGGCGTCTTCTCCCCCTCGCGTCCTCTACCTCCACGACGCTTCCGAATCCAGAAATTCCTTGAAGAGCCGCCGTCCGAGACATAGGCATAAGGAAGAAGGCATCGGCGGATCTCCACCACCGGCGGCGATCCCTCCCTTGTCACGTAAGTACCCCCTTTCGAGCTTTTTCAAAGTTCTGAAATCGGTGCCTTTGCCCTGATCACGAGGGTACTGTGAGGCCGATTCCAGCATAGGGAAGATTGAAGGCGACGGATCTACCGCCGGCTTCAATTCGACACCGAAGAGGAGACGAATTTCGATCTCTCTCTCGCTGCCCGATTGCTGCATTCTGCCTTAGAACACAGGGCGTCTTCTCTCGGTTCCTCCCTCGGCATACCCGAAGAGGGGAATCAGAATTTGGGCGTTTTCTGTTCTAATCAGAAATTGCAGATCGCGTCGCGGGATTGAAATCAGACGTTTGATCCCTAGTAGGCAGTTGGCCGGATTAGAAAGACAAATCGATAAGAAAATTACAATTTCTAGCGGCCTGTTCTCCCTTTTGATCTGTCGGACCAGAGGCTCAAAAGTTAAGAAATCTCGCTCTCTGGTCGAGATCTGAAGAAGAGGAGTGATCCCCGTGAATCGCCCAGAAAAGAGCTTTCTAAATATCAAAAAGGGGCGAGTTCCGTCGGCTGGATCTCGAGATAGAATCTCGCCGGAAAATTGTTTGAATCCGGCCATCGCTGCTAATTCCGGTGGTCGCCATTGATTCCGGCGTTAGGGACCGAATTGCCCTTCTTCCCTAGTGTTTTAACTAAAATTTTGAAAGGGGTATTACGGTCAATTAAGTTCCGAGCGTTAGCTCAGGCCGCCGGTGCGAATTGGAGCTTCCTCCTCCGTCGCATCTGCCATTTCCGGCAAGTCCACCTCCGTTTCATCTCAGCCTTTAATTTCGACATCTGTCCATCATCCAGCCGCCCATCTGTGCCCTTGTCCCAGCTGCTGCCATCTGTCCCGATTCAGGATCAGCTCGCAATCAGCTGCTCCACCGAATTAGGAAGCAATCTCGCAGCCGCCGCTCCCCTTCCAGCTCCTCGCCATCTCCACCGCGTCAACCCTAACTCGCAAGGATCCTCACGCGTTCATCTTGACACGTGTCGCAATCCGAGCCAGCCCTCCGCCACCTCACTCGCCACCTCACCTGCCAGCTACCCACCTTGGTCCCGCATCTCGCCACTTGTCCCCCAGCCAGGCCCTGCGAGATCCCCTTTTCCTATTTCCTTGGATCTTTCCTCCTTAGTTTTAGGAAACTCCTCCACCTCGCGCCATCTTACCTATTCTTCCTCAGCCGTTTCCTCCTTTCCCTCTTGATCCGATCCGCAGTAATCCTCCACCGTAGATCTGGTCCACGTGTCCCCATCTCAGCCTTAGCCTCATCCGAGCTCACACGAGAGCGCCACCTGGCCCTTCGCCCCCAATCTCCTCTCCTTCCTTGTCGCATTTCTCCCTAACCCTTAGGCGAGAATTCGAGCTCCATTCCTAAGAGCTAGCGTTCTCTAGCTCTCTCTGTCGTGTCCGTCCGTCTTGCCACGTGGCAAGCATCGGTGCATTCCCTGGGTAAGACCAGCCCAGTCAACCGAACCCACTAGGCAACCTCCTGCACCGAACCCGCACCTAGGCTAAACCTCTACCGAGCCAACCTAGATCGGCATTGACCCTTAGCCTTAGTCAACTAGGTCAGCTAGTCCACCAAGCCCACTTCGTTGGTAGCCTCCCTTAGCGACTCGAGCCTACCTCGAGTGACCCTTGACCTACTTGACCCGGACCCATTGACTCGGTCCATTTAGTCAACCACCTAGTTAGTTGAACCTTCCGCACTTGGTCAACTTTGACCAGCACCGTGAGCTTAGGCTCGACCTTAACCTCCCTTACTGAACCAACCTATTAGCTAGGTCAACCCGTGACTGAACCTAAACCCTGTTTGACTGAGCCTACCCTGACCCGAACCTGCTTGACTAGACCTACCACCTAGTAGAGCCCAACCGAAACCAGCCAACCCAGCCTTAGCTAGGATTAGGTTCAGCCGGCTCGCCGGCCCTTACAACGGCCCCTGCCTCTTCGTCGGCATCCACCGGCGCCCGTGGCCGAGCCACACTCCGGAGTTAGGCAGGCAGGCGCTGTCGCTGTGACAGCAGCCCCCCTCGGCAGTCCAGGCGGCCCTTCCGGCCCTGTTCCGTCTTCTTCAGTGCAGCAGCAGCACATCGGCAGCAGACGCCAGGCGACCTCGTCCTGATCGGCGACCCTCGACCAGACAGCAGACGATCGCTCCCGGCATCCTCGACGGCACGACCGTAGCAGTTCGAGACAGCGTCCTCGTTCCCGGCGCGCGTCTGCCTCTAGGCCCAGCGAGTGTCAGCAGCGGTCTTGGCTCGACGTTAGCGCTGCTACCGCAGAATTCATCGCGGCAACAGCGCAGCGGCCACCGTAAACGAGCAGCGACCAGACCTCGGCAGTCAACCCGTCCACCAGCGTGCGGCCTACCTTCAGCGTCTTCAGGCAGCGGTCAGCCCGAGCAGCAGGCTACGTGGAGGCACACCTCAGTCGGTCTTCCTGTTCTGTGAGCTGCAGTGCTCGGGGGCAGGTCATCACCCCGAGACCTATCCGGCTACGCCAAGGGCGATCCTTGGCCGGTATCGTCTCCTATCCCCCTTGTAGCTTCGGGCGGGATTTGCTTTCAGTCGTAGGTAGCATATTAGTTTATTTCCAGCATTTCTGTTTTAGCCTTGGCTTCGGCCTAGCTCCCCCGTGAGGTACCTCGAGGGCACTGTGCCCGAGACACGACCACAAGGAGCCAGACCCCCTATTTACTTCTGTTGGGTGTGGTTTGTACGTTAGTGTGGTTTGCGTGGTTTGTGAGTGAGATTGAGTGTTCTCTTGTATCGCTCGCGAATTGTAAAGGCCTCACGACCCTGTTAGTGTTTTGTAGTAGGCAGACTTAGTTAGGAATATTTGGGACTCGGGTAACCTACAAGTGTATCTCCCTACCTATTGGGTTTTGCGCCGGGGTCCTGTCCGGCCGGGTAGATCATTGTGTAATTACCTAGGTTTTTCGGTTTTTAGAATAGGCCTCAAGAAGGTCCTGGGAAGTTTAGGATCGCATTGGTCGGATTTTCTTAGGCCAACCGGTGTGGACCTAACAGACACGAACCCGGACTACGGACCTTCCTAGGGTGCATGGTGATGGTTTGCACGTCCTAAGGATTGTATGCGTGGTTTGATGAATGTGTTGAATGCTGGAATGAGTGAGGAATGAGTTCATGTTGTACGCTACGCTTGTAAGGCCTCGAACCCACATTGTTGTAATAGGTTCAGACCTAGCTAGCGAGGGATAAACCATTCCTTGTATCCTTACCCAAGGGCATTTGAGCTGGGATTGTGTCCAGCCGGGGTTGAAATTTTGTAAGGCCAATCTTGGGCCAGCTACATTACCACTAAGAGGTCTTGGGAGATTACGTTCGTCGGCGGCTTTGAGGCGCTACAAGGGCGGATGTAACAATCTCCTACGCAGGTGATTTGGGCGATCGCTCCCGGGTAAAAGGGCTAACGCGAAAATCACCTAGTCTACCATAAATGTTCCAGACCATTCGTGAATCCACTTGTGTACCTGATCCGGTCCCAAAGGACACCGCAGGCGCTGTCGGGGAACAGCGAGCACTGCAGGCCGAGGGCCAGGCAGGGAAGGACACGTTGCATAGCACCTGCCAAACAAAGGCCTTGACAGCAGTCGGAGGCCGAGAAGAAGGCAGTCGCACCGCGTGGACTACAAATGGCCCAGGCAAAACCGGACGCAGGAGAAACTGAAAAGACAGCTACGGAAGCACGCGGAACCAAGAAAAAATGGCCGCTCGCAGTGAAGAAAGGGCACACGAGGGACGGCAGCAAGGTCGAAGGGTGTCAAGTCCGTCGATCCGAGCTGGTGGTTAACCTATAGGTGATTTGGGCGATGGCTCCCCCATAAAAAGGGCCAACGCGAAAATCACTTGGTCTACCATAAATATTAAATATTTTTGAAGTATCAAGCGAATTCGCTTTCTGTATCTGATACGGAACTCCCTAGGACTAGGCCGGGACTAGCCTTGATTGCTGCCGAATCCCATCAACTACCACAGGCCGATAGCGCTAAGCTTGTCTGCGCGAACCCTTTGTCGCCAGATGGGCATGAGAGACTTGGTAAGGGTGAGACTTGGCCACTGAGTGTAAGGGGCAGAGAGGCTTTACTAACTGTGAATGGTGCAGCTTGTAGCGCTAATAACGCCACACAAGGCCTAACGTCACACCAGGTAATCGTCGGAGGCATGCCACTGCCGGCCACAGGCGCAGCACAACTCCGGGGCACGGCCGAGCGCACAGCCGAGGGACATCGCCGACTACCGGGCATCGAGGACGCAGACGGGTGCCGCGCGCAGGAGAGCGTCGACGCTGGTGGTCACCTGGAGCATTGTGAGGTTGTAGCGAGCGAGGACGCTATCAGAGTGCACAGCGGAAACCTTAGAGAGGCTAACGAGCGGGCACCACCATCACCACTAGCAGCAGCAGCACTCGGGCGGGTGGCCGATCCTTGTTCCGAGGGTATCACGCACGGAGGTCATTCCAGCGAGGACAGCATTTTTCTTAGGGAGGCTAGCCGATGCAGTGAGCTGGAGTTGTCCGGGCCCAGCTGACCGACCTAGCCACACATGCCCAGTGGACCGAGACTGAGTTGGAGGAGTTTTCAGCCCCAAGCCGACCATTTCAGGCCGAGACGGAGTGATTACAGCATTACGGGTCAGTCGGAGCGGTTTTGACAGGATCCCGTCTTAGGACCCGATCCAAATCCAGCGTTTTTATTAGGAACCGGTTTCATTTTTAGTTATGTTTCAGTTTTGTACCGACCCGGTTCGAGACATAGACCGAACCGAGTCATGCTACACTTTAAATAGTGTCTTTGTGAAGTTAACCCTAAGTTGTTAATGATTTTTGGACAAAGTTTCTAATAGAAACAGGTTTCTCTTCACCCGCGCGTTTCTTGCGCCTCCATCTTCTTCTTCCTCCCCATTTCTGTGTGAAA
This sequence comes from Nymphaea colorata, assembly GCF_008831285.2. NCBI lineage: Eukaryota > Viridiplantae > Streptophyta > Magnoliopsida > Nymphaeales > Nymphaeaceae > Nymphaea > Nymphaea colorata. Next base: position 32,809 of record NW_022204927.1, read on the forward strand.
CATCTGAGGTTCTTCTCCAGCCTCCTCAGATTCATCAATGGCGGATTGGCAACCCGACATTATCCCACACCCTCCGCTGGTTTTCTCTACTAGGAGGTGAAACGAAGCAAGCAGCCGGCGGGTTGTCTTCTTCATCGTCTACCCGAGCAGAAGCAAAGGTGAATGCCGTGCGGACTCCTCAGCCACAGGGGTGTCGAGAGGCGTCATCCACCATCCGGAAGGCATTCTCCAGCCTTCGCGCAATGCCTACACGGCGGTGTGAAGATCTGAGATGCATTTGATCGTCCGTTCAACAGAAATACAGCTAAGTGTGTTTTTCCAGCGTCATTTCCTCTTGTAGTGACTGTAAATCGCCTCCCCAATTCGTTTGTATGCCGTGGGATCCTTCTGGAATCCGTGAGGATGATCTGAAGAAGGATCGAAGCGAAGGAGAATGGGTTTGGGGGTCGTTTGGAGGATGATCGAGCCTCTTTTTGAGCATTCGGTTGAAACAGGCCTACCACAGCCAGTCTCAATCCGAGCTTAAATCGAAGGGTCAATCGGCCATAACTTTTGGGGATTTTGATACTGTTCGCTTCCCACCGAACCAAGCTTTCTATAGGAAGTGGAATCGCGTCAATCCGTTCAGTATTGAGTGAGTTACGAGCTTGAGAAGTCGGAGTAGGTTCTGTCACGCAATTCCGCCGACCAGTTCCTGTTTCCGGCGACATTCCCGGCGATCCAACCGTTGGATCTTCACGATTCCGGTGCCATTAGATTCCCAACATCCCTGAGATCATCTCCACCAAATTTGACGTCGATCGGACTGTAGATGGCGTTTCTGGAGGCGACGGTCTGAATCTGGCGGGAATCGGCGGCGAGCATCCCTGTTTCTCCGCCACAGGCGGCTGTAACCCAATATTCGCTTAGAACATTGGGAATGCAGCATCACCGGGTGATCTATTGACTTTAGCTTGTTCCAAATTTAATTATCTGTCGATTGCAAGTGGTTTCATCTCTTGATTTGATCGCATTGAGGCGGAGTGGCGATTTGAAGACCTGTGGCTGTTCTTCTGCACGACGGCTCTTCCTGAAACAGGCGACAGAACTACAACGACTTTGAGGGATCAACGACTGGGGTCTAGACAGCTCAGATTCAGCTCAAATTTGGAGCGTCTACTCCTTGGCTAGTGGTCTTGCTACAGTCCAAATTTCAGGATTTTTGGAGGTGTCTATGAATTGTTATGATTTTTCCATCGGAGACCTCTCCAGCAGTCCTGAAGCTGTTCTGCGCCTGATACATTTCTGAACGAAGGACAGAACGTGCGCGATTTTCAGAGCTCAACGACCTGGCCTTAAACTCGTCGGATTTGGCTCAAACTTGGAGCGTCCACTCCTGAGGATGTCTACTTGTTTCTGACCAAGTTTGGGGATTTTTGGAGACTCCTGTGATTTGCTACGAATTTTAGACTGGAGGCCACTCCCTGCCAGCGCCTGAACCTGTCTTCTTCGTTTTCCAGAACAGAGGCCAAGCCTCGACGCTACCCCGATCTCGTTTTCTTCGATATTGGGGAAACGAGTATCTCTGGTGATTTCAGCTCCTTGAATCCCTTGTTTTCCTTTCATTATATCCTGGATTTGATTGTGCTTGCACTTGTTTTGGCGGAGCATACCCCTGCTGCAACGAGGATGGGCTGCAACCTGTTAGCATAGACTGCAACAGTCCGGAGCCGCAACCTTGGAGTTGAAGGGTGCTCGTCGACACCAGTTCGACGCCTGCTTCCCCCTTAACAGCATACAAAGAGGGGTTTAGATCGCATCTTGTGAGGCATTTCATACTTTGGCTCTGTTGTTCGATTACTGTTTTGCTGTAACAGTAATCCGTGCTTCCCTTGTTGCTGAGGTGAACCGTGAGCCATCAAGCGACCGGTGAGTTGGGGTCGTGGAGCTTGCTGTCCAGCTTGGGCGAGGAGGCATTTGCTGAGTACCGAGGCTTAGTTTCTGGTTTTCCAGCCTCGGTGGATAGCTCGGACTAGCTCCGAGGAGGTTTGTACCCTGTCCCACTATAGCACGGGGAGGGTGTTCTTGCTTACAAACCCGCCTACACGGCGCGCGGCATAGTGAGGTCCTCGGAGGCTCGTTCAGCCGACGACACACCTCCTTGCGGCTTGGCCACCTAGGGGTTGAGGGTGTGGTTTGTGCGCTTAGGCATGTATGTTTTTGATGAATGCTTGGATGTGAATGTGGTTGAGTGAGGTGAGCGTTTAAGTTGTATCGTCGCGGTTGTATTAAGCCTTGAGCCCCTTAGCATTCTTGTAGTAGGATTGGCCATTTGGGTTCGGGAAACACTCTTGTAATTCTGTCCTAACTTGGGAAATTAAGCCGGGGTTGCTGTCCGGCAGGGAAAGAGTGTAAAGTCTTCTTAATACTTAGCCTATTCGGAGCCTGCCCCAAGAGATCTTGGGAAGGGAGTTCGGCATTCGGCAGCGAGCTTAGGCAGTCCTAGCCGGGTTCCCACCAGTTTGGTATCAGAGCACCTTGGGGCTGATTGAGCAGCTATGGCAAAGAAGAAGAACTCAAGAGTTGAGCAACAGGAAATGGAATTGGGCGTCGAAGATGCAGCCACCGAATCAGTTCATGAGGGCAGCGGAAGGAATGAATCAAACCGAGAAAAGTTCTCACGGATAGAAACCGAACTTGAGGAAATGAGAGTAAGAATGAGTCGGCAAGACCAGCCATCACGTGTGGAAGAGAGGTTGTCTCGCTTTGAGGAAGCTATGATTCGTATGACTGATAACTTCACGCAAATAAGTCACCAATTGGGTTTCTTAACCGGCCGAATGAATAAAATGGACCAATTGTCAGAAAGTATAGAAGGGCTAAATCAAAGAATGGACCGTATGGAAAGATCCGTTAATCATGGGCACAACCGAGAAGATAAGGGAAAAGGACCTTATGAAGAGCCTCACACATCATATCAAGCTCCCAAAGAGCATGCCGCATCGAGTTTTGGAGGGATTAAAATTGGAAAAGATAATCAAGTTCCACCCAAAACCAATGAAGCTCACATGGGAAATAAAAAGACCATGGGAGTTAACATGGCAACTTGTTCCAAACCACTGGTAGACAATGATTTTGAAGAAATTTCAGATGAAGATAGTGAGAGAATCGGACAAAGAAGTGAGAAAAAGAGGGGCCAAAGGAACATAGAACCCAGATCCAACATTCGGGTTGACTTTCCTAAGTTTGATGGCAAAAACGCCCAAGATTGGGTGATTAAAGCGGAGCAATACTTTGAGTGCCAAGAAGTTAGGGAAGACAAAAAAATTACAACGGCCATGATCTACTTTGAAGGGGCAGCTATGAGGTGGTATCGGTCGTACAAGAGGAAAAACCCGGTCATGGTATGGGAAACGTTTTCAAATGCATTACTCGCTCGCTTTGGAGTCTCGTCATATACTAACTATCATGTGGAGCTCATCAACATGAAACAAATCACTACCGTGGAGGAGTTTCAAGGTCGATTTGAGGACATGTCATGTATGGTTGGAGATTGGCCCGAACCCGCACTCATAGGTGCATTCATGTCGGGATTGAGAGAGGATATTAGAATTGAGATGCTATCCGAGGAACATGTAGATTAGACAGTTGCTTTGCAAGGGCACGAGTTATGGAGGAAAAACTCCTCAAACGGGCAGCGTATGAGAAATTCTCTAAGACCGGAGGATTCAACCAAAACAAAGGGAATTTCAACAGGCCTACTCCTAAACCACAGCCACAAGGGTTTCCAAAGAGGGATACACGTCCAGCCGTTAGGGACAATGTTCTGGTTCGTTACATCACCGCTAAGGAGAGGGATGAAAGGTTCAAAGCCGGGCTATGCGTGTCATGTGAGGAAAAGTGGTTCAAGGGACACAAGTGTAAAAGGTTTCAGCTAATGGTGGTTGTAGAGGATGAGGACGAAGTTGAGGTTTCAATCCCAGTTGAGGAAGAGCAACCAGTAGAACAAGAGTGCCCAACGGAAATTGAGAAGGTGGATGGGGTTCTTCACTCCATGAGGGACCCAAACCGTCCTAAAGCAATGCGTGTTCTTGGAACCATTCAAGGGCACAGAGTCACAATCTTGCTAGATTCGGGAGCAACTCATAATTTTATGAGTTTAGAAACGGCCAAGGATAGCGGATGCACATTGGAAGATCAAGCACCACTCACGGTCTTGGTAGGAGATGGAACAAGGCTACCTTGCGTCCACATTTGCCGAAACATGGATATAACCGTGCAAGGGATCCCATACAAGATAGATGTCTTAGTTCTTCCGATAAAAGGGATGGACCTTGTTCTTGGTGTTGATTGGTTAGAGACACTTGGGGGAATCTACTGGGATTTCTCCAAAATGAAGATGAGATTTGAGAGGGAAGGAGGAGATCAAGTGACACTCGAAGGAATCCAGCCCAACTTGGAACCGAAGGCAGCCATCAAGGCTCTCGTAGCTCAACAGCCAGCCCTCTGGCTGATATCGTTAGCCACTGATGTACCTCCAAAAGGGACAGAGACCGAAGTCATTCCCAAGGAAGTTCAGCAAGTATTGGATGGTTTTGAAGATGTCTTTTCTGAACCTAAAGGGTTACCTCCTCCAAGATCATACGATCACAGGATCGTCCTATCAAACGGGGCAGAACCGGTAAATGTTAGGCCTTATCGTTATGGGTTTACACAGAAAACGGAGATAGAGAGATTGGTAAAAGAAATGATTGAAGGGGGAATCATTCGCCCGAGTAGCAGTCCCTTCTCCTCTCCTGTTTTGTTAGTCAAAAAGAAGGATGAAACTTGGAGATTTTGTGTTGATTATCGGGCACTTAACGAAGTCACGATTAAGGACCGCCACCCTATACCCGTCATTGACGAACTCCTTGATGAATTGGCGAGCGCTTCCATTTTCTCCAAGCTTGACTTAAGGGCTGGTTACCATCAGATACGCATGGATAAGCATGACGTACCCAAGACTGCATTTAGAACTCACGATGGGCATTATGAGTTCTTGGTCATGCCCTTCGGATTAACCAACGCCCCGGCTACATTCCAACGATGTATGAATGATATTTTCAGACCACATCTGAGGGATTTCATTCTAGTTTTCTTCGATGACATTCTGGTTTACAGTCGATCATTAGAGCACCACATTGTCCACTTAAGGAAGACACTACAAATTTTGAGGCAGAATGAACTCTTTGCAAAAGCTTCTAAGTGCAGTTTCGGTCAAGAATCAATCGGCTATTTGGGACACATAGTGTCCAAGGAAGGTGTTAGAGCTGATCCAGAAAAGCTCCATGCCATGGAGCAATGGCCTTTGCCAAAAGACCCGAGAGGAATGAGAGGATTTCTAGGTCTTACTGGTTACTATCGAAGGTTTATTCAAGGCTATGGATCTATAGCCTCCCCTTTGACGAAAATGTTGAAGAAAGGGGAGTTCACCTGGACGGATCACTCAAGGGAAGCATTCGTAAAGCTTAAGGCAGCAATGTTAGCCGCGCCCGTGCTAACCTTGCCAGATTTTTCACTTGATTTCGTGGTGGAGACGGACGCAAGCGACGTTGGTGTTGGGGCTGTCCTCAGCCAAAAGGGCCACCCAATAGCCTACATGTCCAAGGCTCTCACCCATAGGGCAAAGCCATTATCCACATATGAAAAGGAGTTATTTGCCATCGTGTTGGCCGTGGAGAAATGGAGGCCCTACCTCATCGGGCGCAAATTCATTGTGAGAACGGATCATAGTAGTTTAAGGTATATGCTCAAACAAAGGGTCTCAACGCCTACTCAACAAAGATGGCTCGCCAAGCTATTGGGTTACGATTTTACAATCGAATACAAGAAAGGAACCGAAAACTCGGCGGCTGATTCGTTATCGAGACTTGGAGAGCAATTTCTAACCTTGTCCGTTCTGGAAACCGATTTGTGGCAGCGATTGGTCATTGAGCAAGAGGCTGATGAAGGTTTGAGACTACTTAGAGCATCGGTTCAGCAGAATCCGGGATCAATCCCAAACCATGGCATGAAGGGGAACGTGCTTTACCGAAAGGGCAAAGCTGTGGTACCACGCGGTTCCTCCCTCAAAAAGGAGCTCCTATCACACTTTCATTGTTCAACCACCGCAGGTCACGAAGGCGTGGCCAAAACGCTTGCAAGGATCAAAACCCAATTTTGGTGGGAAGGTCTAAAAGGAGAAGTCAAAGAGTTTGTGAGGAGTTGTCAGATTTGCCAAAGGGAAAAGTATGAAGCAACCAAGCCACCCGGGCTGATGCACCCATTGCCAATACCTACAAAACCTTGGGCTGATGTATCAATGGATTTTATTGATGCAATGCCACGTTCGGAAGGAAAGGAAGCGGTGTTTGTAGTGGTGGACAGATTGACGAAATATGGGCATTTTGCCCCTCTTCCAAGACACTACAATGGGCCGTTGGTTGCCGGGATATACCAAGACTATGTCGGCAAACTTCATGGAATGCCGAGCACTATCGTTTGTGATAGGGATTCGATATTCCTTAGTGCGTTTTGGCGCGAGTATATGCGCATGGCTGGGACTTCATTGCATTTCAGTACAGCCCACCACCCGCAAACCGATGGGCAAAGCGAGGTGGTGAACAGGACACTAGAGACCTATCTGCGTTGTTTCGCGGGGGAACGACCGAACACTTGGGTTCGGTATCTTGCTTGGGCAGAATGGTCCTACAACACTAGTCTCCATTCCGGGACTAGTATCACTCCCTACGAGGCACTGTATGGGTGTCCTCCTCCACTCATTCCAAACTATGAAGTAGGGACAGCTCAAGATGATGAGGTGGACTGCACACTCCGTAATCGGGATGAGATCTTGACAGTTTTGAGGCAGCATATCGTAAGAGCCCAGAATCGAATGAAACAAACATATGATAAAGGCCGCAAAGATCGAGAGTTCAAGGTTGGGGACATGGCATGGTTGAAGAGGCTACCTATGCGACAAAAATCGTTGCTTGGACAGCCTTATTCCAAACTTTTACCCCGTTATTATGGGCCATTCCGGGTCTTGCAAAGAGTTGGCAAAGGAGCCTACAGGTTAGCACTACCGCCCACCGCATTAGTCCATCCGGTCTTCCATGTAACTAGGCTCAAGCCGCATTTTGGTCAGTTGCCAGAACTTATTGAACCTTTGCCAGATTTTCGGCCTAGACCGTATAGGATACTTCGTCACCGGCACCTGCAGAGAGAGGGGCGTCAGAGACATGAGGTTTTAGTTGAGTGGGACGGCCCAGATTCTGGTACATCATGGGAGCTATATGACAGGATTGTCCAGGATTTCCCAACTACTAGAGCTTGGGGACAAGCTCAGTCTCAGCGTGGTGGATCTGATACGGAACTCCCTAGGACTAGGCCGGGACTAGCCTTGATTGCTGCCGAATCCCATCAACTACCACAGGCCGATAGCGCTAAGCTTGTCTGCGCGAACCCTTTGTCGCCAGATGGGCATGAGAGACTTGGTAAGGGTGAGACTTGGCCACTGAGTGTAAGGGGCAGAGAGGCTTTACTAACTGTGAATGGTGCAGCTTGTAGCGCTAATAACGCCACACAAGGCCTAACGTCACACCAGGTAATCGTCGGAGGCATGCCACTGCCGGCCACAGGCGCAGCACAACTCCGGGGCACGGCCGAGCGCACAGCCGAGGGACATCGCCGACTACCGGGCATCGAGGACGCAGACGGGTGCCGCGCGCAGGAGAGCGTCGACGCTGGTGGTCACCTGGAGCATTGTGAGGTTGTAGCGAGCGAGGACGCTATCAGAGTGCACAGCGGAAACCTTAGAGAGGCTAACGAGCGGGCACCACCATCACCACTAGCAGCAGCAGCACTCGGGCGGGTGGCCGATCCTTGTTCCGAGGGTATCACGCACGGAGGTCATTCCAGCGAGGACAGCATTTTTCTTAGGGAGGCTAGCCGATGCAGTGAGCTGGAGTTGTCCGGGCCCAGCTGACCGACCTAGCCACACATGCCCAGTGGACCGAGACTGAGTTGGAGGAGTTTTCAGCCCCAAGCCGACCATTTCAGGCCGAGACGGAGTGATTACAGCATTACGGGTCAGTCGGAGCGGTTTTGACAGGATCCCGTCTTAGGACCCGATCCAAATCCAGCGTTTTTATTAGGAACCGGTTTCATTTTTAGTTATGTTTCAGTTTTGTACCGACCCGGTTCGAGACATAGACCGAACCGAGTCATGCTACACTTTAAATAGTGTCTTTGTGAAGTTAACCCTAAGTTGTTAATGATTTTTGGACAAAGTTTCTAATAGAAACAGGTTTCTCTTCACCCGCGCGTTTCTTGCGCCTCCATCTTCTTCTTCCTCCCCATTTCTGTGTGAAACATCTGAGGTTCTTCTCCAGCCTCCTCAGATTCATCAATGGCGGATTGGCAACCCGACATTATCCCACACCCTCCGCTGGTTTTCTCTACTAGGAGGTGAAACGAAGCAAGCAGCCGGCGGGTTGTCTTCTTCATCGTCTACCCGAGCAGAAGCAAAGGTGAATGCCGTGCGGACTCCTCAGCCACAGGGGTGTCGAGAGGCGTCATCCACCATCCGGAAGGCATTCTCCAGCCTTCGCGCAATGCCTACACGGCGGTGTGAAGATCTGAGATGCATTTGATCGTCCGTTCAACAGAAATACAGCTAAGTGTGTTTTTCCAGCGTCATTTCCTCTTGTAGTGACTGTAAATCGCCTCCCCAATTCGTTTGTATGCCGTGGGATCCTTCTGGAATCCGTGAGGATGATCTGAAGAAGGATCGAAGCGAAGGAGAATGGGTTTGGGGGTCGTTTGGAGGATGATCGAGCCTCTTTTTGAGCATTCGGTTGAAACAGGCCTACCACAGCCAGTCTCAATCCGAGCTTAAATCGAAGGGTCAATCGGCCATAACTTTTGGGGATTTTGATACTGTTCGCTTCCCACCGAACCAAGCTTTCTATAGGAAGTGGAATCGCGTCAATCCGTTCAGTATTGAGTGAGTTACGAGCTTGAGAAGTCGGAGTAGGTTCTGTCACGCAATTCCGCCGACCAGTTCCTGTTTCCGGCGACATTCCGGCGATCCAACCGTTGGATCTTCACGATTCCGGTGCCATTAGATTCCCAACATCCCTGAGATCATCTCCACCAAATTTGACGTCGATCGGACTGTAGATGGCGTTTCTGGAGGCGACGGTCTGAATCTGGCGGGAATCGGCGGCGAGCATCCCTGTTTCTCCGCCACAGGCGGCTGTAACCCAATATTCGCTTAGAACATTGGGAATGCAGCATCACCGGGTGATCTATTGACTTTAGCTTGTTCCAAATTTAATTATCTGTCGATTGCAAGTGGTTTCATCTCTTGATTTGATCGCATTGAGGCGGAGTGGCGATTTGAAGACCTGTGGCTGTTCTTCTGCACGACGGCTCTTCCTGAAACAGGCGACAGAACTACAACGACTTTGAGGGATCAACGACTGGGGTCTAGACAGCTCAGATTCAGCTCAAATTTGGAGCGTCTACTCCTTGGCTAGTGGTCTTGCTACAGTCCAAATTTCAGGATTTTTGGAGGTGTCTATGAATTGTTATGATTTTTCCATCGGAGACCTCTCCAGCAGTCCTGAAGCTGTTCTGCGCCTGATACATTTCTGAACGAAGGACAGAACGTGCGCGATTTTCAGAGCTCAACGACCTGGCCTTAAACTCGTCGGATTTGGCTCAAACTTGGAGCGTCCACTCCTGAGGATGTCTACTTGTTTCTGACCAAGTTTGGGGATTTTTGGAGACTCCTGTGATTTGCTACGAATTTTAGACTGGAGGCCACTCCCTGCCAGCGCCTGAACCTGTCTTCTTCGTTTTCCAGAACAGAGGCCAAGCCTCGACGCTACCCCGATCTCGTTTTCTTCGATATTGGGGAAACGAGTATCTCTGGTGATTTCAGCTCCTTGAATCCCTTGTTTTCCTTTATTATATCCTGGATTTGATCGTGCTTGCACTTGTTTTGGCGGAGCATACCCCTGCTGCAACGAGGATGGGCTGCAACCTGTTAGCATAGACTGCAACAGTCCGGAGCCGCAACCTTGGAGTTGAAGGGTGCTCGTCGACACCAGTTCGACGCCTGCTTCCCCCTTAACAGCATACAAAGAGGGGTTTAGATCGCATCTTGTGAGGCATTTCATACTTTGGCTCTGTTGTTCGATTACTGTTTTGCTGTAACAGTAATCCGTGCTTCCCTTGTTGCTGAGGTGAACCGTGAGCCATCAAGCGACCGGTGAGTTGGGGTCGTGGAGCTTGCTGTCCAGCTTGGGCGAGGAGGCATTTGCTGAGTACCGAGGCTTAGTTTCTGGTTTTCCAGCCTCGGTGGATAGCTCGGACTAGCTCCGAGGAGGTTTGTACCCTGTCCCACTATAGCACGGGGAGGGTGTTCTTGCTTACAAACCCGCCTACACGGCGCGCGGCATAGTGAGGTCCTCGGAGGCTCGTTCAGCCGACGACACACCTCCTTGCGGCTTGGCCACCTAGGGGTTGAGGGTGTGGTTTGTGCGCTTAGGCATGTATGTTTTTGATGAATGCTTGGATGTGAATGTGGTTGAGTGAGGTGAGCGTTTAAGTTGTATCGTCGCGGTTGTATTAAGCCTTGAGCCCCTTAGCATTCTTGTAGTAGGATTGGCCATTTGGGTTCGGGAAACACTCTTGTAATTCTGTCCTAACTTGGGAAATTAAGCCGGGGTTGCTGTCCGGCAGGGAAAGAGTGTAAAGTCTTCTTAATACTTAGCCTATTCGGAGCCTGCCCCAAGAGATCTTGGGAAGGGAGTTCGGCATTCGGCAGCGAGCTTAGGCAGTCCTAGCCGGGTTCCCACCAGTATCCCTACTGTTCCCGACGCTGTCCGCGAGCAGCGGAAGACCGGGCACAGGAGGGACTACAGCAGCCGATTGATGCATATGATCTCCCATACATGTGATTTGGGCGACGGCTCCCGGGTGAAAGGGGCTAACGCGAAAATCACTTGGTCTACCATAAGTATTTTTGAAGTACGAATCCGCCTTGTGTATCCCTAGTGTTCCGAGCACTTTCCGCAAGCAGCGGAAGACCGGGCACAAGAGGACTACAGCAAGGTCCATCGAGCCGAGCAAATGTTTCACCAGCCCCCCCCCCCCTCCGACGAACCTCACAGGTGCTTTGGGCGATCGCTCTCGGGTAATACGGGCTAACGCGAAAATCACCTGGCCTACCATAAATCTTATTTTTCGGAAATCCACCTTTGGTCGGGCACATTCTCCGCAAGCAATTGAAGACTTTAAACCCCCAAGTCCGCCCAACCTCGGATGTGCATCTCAAACTTAGCCAGCACATGCCCTACACAAATTCCACCTGCGTCCGACCTATGGCCAGTCGCTTTCGCCTACATAGGAAAGCTTATTCAAGGTTTGTGCGCTACGTCGTCGGGGCATCCTCGCTATATGCCACCCGCATGAATTTTTGAAATGCTATGGCAGACCAATGATTTTCGTCTTTTTCCCTTATACTCCGGAGCGATCACCCAAAGCACCTTAAATTGGAGACTGTTCAACTTGTGGCCTTCAACTTTGGAGTGCCCCTATTTGTCCCTTTGGAACAGGGCGCCGGATCGGTGAGAGCACCATCGTTCCATGCCCGCGAGCCATTGCCGTGGCAGAGGCAAAGCCAATGTCCTAGGCGGTGCTGGAGATGGTGGCTAGGGAGCAAGGCCGTTCGATTGACTCCCGGCCACTCGCCCAGCCTTGGCACATACAGCCATCCTAAATACAGCAAAGGGAGGTTGTCCCCTCGAACAGGGACATTTCTCCAAAGGCCATGCTGGACGGTGGCCCAGGGAG
>NW_022204928.1:0-2500 GCF_008831285.2 Nymphaea colorata
AAGTGTTGGATTGTTCACCACCAATAGGGAACGTGAGCTGGGTTTAGACCGTCGTGAGACAGGTTAGTTTTACCCTACTGATGATTGCACCGTGATAGTAATCCAACTTAGTACGAGAGGAACCGTTGGTTCACACAATTGGCAATCGCGCTTGGTTGAAAAGCCAGTGGCGCGAAGCTACCGTGTGTCGGATTATGACTGAACGCCTCTAAGTCAGAATCCAAGCTAAGAAGCGGTGCTCTCTCCCGCCACCCGTTTGCCGACCCGCAGTAGGGGCCTTGTGCTCCCCAAGGGCTTGTGCCGTTGGTGATTTCTCACACGGGCGGATGAGCCGTGTGAGTAGCCTTGAAGTGCAATTTCTATCGGATGGTGGGCTGAATCCTTTGCAGACGACTTAAATACGCGACGAGGTATTGTAAGTGGCAGAGTGGCCTTGCTGCCACGATCCACTGAGATTCAGCCTTTTGTCGCATCGATTCGTCCCTCCCCTTGAAGGGCCCAAAACCGCGAGGCTAAAATAGCAACCTATTTGCCTTAGCGAAATTTTCAGCAAAAATTTGCCTTGGTGAAACTTTCTGACTGACACCTCAACTTGTAGCCAGGCCAGCGCACAAGGAGGCCGCACGGTGGCCAAAGCAGCGGAATGCTGCAGATGCGCAGCCAGGGGCGGTGGGTGCAGCAGCCTTGCTCCATGCGGCACATGTGTGGCCCAGGCCACGGCTGGCTGGGCGAACCTCGGCCAGCATGGCCTTTGGGAAAAAACGTGCGTGTTCGAGGGGACAACCTCCCTCTGCTGTATTTAGCTTGGCTGGATCTGCCTCACTCGAACGGCCTTTGCTCCCCGGGCCACCGTCCAGCGTGGGTGGCCTTTGGACAAATGTGCCTGTTCGAAGGGAGGTTACCTCCCTATGCTGTATTTACCCCTCACTCGAACGGCCTTGCTCCCTGGGCCACCGTCCAGCATGGCCTTTGGAGAAATGTCCCTGTTCGAGGGGACAACCTCCCTTTGCTGTATTTAGGATGGCTGTATGTGCCAAGGCTGGGCGAGTGGCCGGAGTCAATCGAACGGCCTTGCTCCCTAGCCACCATCTCCAGCACCGCCTAGGACATTGGCTTTGCCTCTGCCACGGCAATGGCTCGCGGGCATGGAACGATGGTGCTCTCACCCGATCCGGCGCCCTGTTCCAAAGGGACAAATAGGGGCACTCCAAAGTTGAGAGGCCACAAGTTGAACGAGTCTCCAATTTAAGGTGCTTTGGGTGATCGCTCCGGAGTATAAGGGAAAAAGACGAAAATCATTTGGTCTGCCATAGCATTTTCAAAAAATTCATGCTGGGTGGCATATAGCGAGGATGCCCCGACGACGTAGCGCACAAACCTTGAATAAGCTTTCCTATGTAGGCGAAAGCGACTGGCCATAGGTCGGACGCAGGTGGAATTTGTGTAGGGCATGTGCTGGCTAAGTTTGAGATGCACATCCGAGGTTGGGCGGACTTGGGGGGTTTAAAGTCTTCAATTGCTTGCGGAGAATGTGCCCGACCAAAGGTGGATTTCCGAAAAATAAGATTTATGGTAGGCCAGGTGATTTTCGCGTTAGCCCGTATTACCCGAGAGCGATCGCCCAAAGCACCTGTGAGGTTCGTCGGAGGGGGGGGGGGCTGGTGAAACATTTGCTCGGCTCGATGGACCTTGCTGTAGTCCCTCTTGTGCCCGGTCTTCCGCTGCTTGCGGAAAGTGCTCGGAACACTAGGGATACACAAGGCGGATTCGTACTTCAAAAATACTTATGGTAGACCAAGTGATTTTCGCGTTAGCCCCTTTCACCCGGGAGCCGTCGCCCAAATCACATGTATGGGAGATCATATGCATCAATCGGCTGCTGTAGTCCCTCCTGTGCCCGGTCTTCCGCTGCTCGCGGACAGCGTCGGGAACAGTAGGGATACAGAAAGCGAATTCGCTTGATACTTCAAAAATATTTAATATTTATGGTAGACCAAGTGATTTTCGCGTTGGCCCTTTTTATGGGGGAGCCATCGCCCAAATCACCTATAGGTTAACCACCAGCTCGGATCGACGGACTTGACACCCTTCGACCTTGCTGCCGTCCCTCGTGTGCCCTTTCTTCACTGCGAGCGGCCATTTTTTCTTGGTTCCGCGTGCTTCCGTAGCTGTCTTTTCAGCTTCTCCTGCGTCCGGTTTTGCCTGGGCCATTTGTAGTCCACGCGGTGCGACTGCCTTCTTCTCGGCCTCCGACTGCTGTCAAGGCCTTTGTTTGGCAGGTGCTATGCAACGTGTCCTTCCCTGCCTGGCCCTCGGCCTGCAGTGCTCGCTGTTCCCCGACAGCGCCTGCGGTGTCCTTTGGGACCGGATCAGGTACACAAGTGGATTCACGAATGGTCTGGAACATTTATGGTAGACTAGGTGATTTTCGCGTTAGCCCCTTTTACCCGGGAGCGATCGCCCAAATCACCTGCGTAGGAGATTGATGCTCGGTTTGACG
>NW_022204928.1:20000-30384 GCF_008831285.2 Nymphaea colorata
CGGGCTGACCGCTGCCTGAAGACGCTGACGGTAGGCCGCACGCTGGTGGACGGGTCGACTGCCGAGGTCTGGTCGCTGCTCGTTTGCTGCGGCCGCTGCGCTGTTGCCGCGATGAATTCTGCGGTGGCAGCGCTAACGTCGAGCCAAGAACGCTGCTGACACTCGCTGGGCCGGGAGGCAGAACACGCGCCGAGAGCGAGGACGCTGCCTCGAACTGCTACGGACGTGCCGTCGATGATACCGGGAGCGCTCGTCTGCTGTCTGGTCGAGGGCCGCCCGTCAGAACGAAGTTGCCTGGCGTCTGCAGCCGATGTGTTGCTGCTACGCTGAAGACGACGGAACAGGGCCGGAAGGGCCGCCTGGACTGCCGAGGGGGGCTGCTGTCACAGCGACAGCGCCTGCCTGCCTATCTCCGGAATGTGGCTCGGCCACGGGCGTCGGTGGATGCCGACGAAGAGGCAGGGGCCGTTGTAAGGGCCGGCGAGCCGGCTGAACCTAATCCTAGCTAAGGTTGGGTTGGCTGGGTTCGGCTAGGCTCTACTAGGTGGTAGGTCTGGTCAAGCAGGTTCGGGTCAGGGTAGGCTCAGTCAAATAGGGTTTAGGTTCAGTCACGGGTTGACCTAGCTAATAGGTTGGTTCAGTAAGGGAGGTTAAGGTCGAGCCTAAGCTTAC
This sequence comes from Nymphaea colorata, assembly GCF_008831285.2. NCBI lineage: Eukaryota > Viridiplantae > Streptophyta > Magnoliopsida > Nymphaeales > Nymphaeaceae > Nymphaea > Nymphaea colorata. The sequence continues at coordinate 20,673 of NW_022204928.1, forward strand.
GGTGCTGGTCAAAGTTGACCAAGTGCGGAAGGTTCACTAACTAGGTGGTTGACTAAATGGACCGAGTCAATGGGTCCGGGTCAAGTCCGATGCTCGGACCTGAACTAAGCTCTCGCTTAGATAGGCTCAAGCGTTCGGGATTTGGACTACGCTCGGGTTATCCTGATCAAGCTCGGTGAGCCTCGCAATAGGTTCTAGAACGTCTTGAGTTCCACCTGGTTTGAGCACTCTTTCGGACCTAGTTGCTCCTCCACGCGCCCGCTGCAACTGGCTCGAGTGCTGACTTAGCCTCGCTTGGACTTTCTTCGTGCTGCCTTAGCGCCTGTGTCCACAAATCCGAGGCCTTTCGTCTTGACCGACTGGTTTCGGCCTGATCACGCCGAGTTGGGTCTGGACCTACAAGTCGGTCCGTAACAGATTCCCCTCCCTAGAATGCGCTTGTCCTCGAGCGCTAGAGGAGGGAAAGCGATGAGCCACTGACCCAAACTCTTCCAAGAGGTTCCTCTGTCAGGTCCCTCCATTCCACTAATACCTCATGCCGTGTTCTCCCTTGTCTTTGGACATATCTATGTTTGAGTATACGATAGGGAGTGGGCAAGTTGTCCTGTTCCGGTATCTGCTCGATCATTGTAGGAATATCACCATGATGAGGCTTGAGCCTGGTGATATGGAAAACTGGGTGCACCATTGCTTCCCGCGGAAGTCCCAGTCGATATGCTGCCTTTCCTACTTTTTGTAATACCGGAACGGTCCATAATACCTTGGTAATAGCTTAGATAGGGTTGGCCCATTAACGATCGTTGTTTGAGGGGCAACCTCTTCAACCACACGTAATCACCACTTCGAATTCTCGATCTTTTCGCCCTTTGTTGTAGACCTGTCTCATCCTGTTCTGGGCTTTGGCATGTTTTGCTTGAGGGAGTCAAGGACTTCCTCACGGGTGCGTAGCTCGCAGTCTACATTGTCGTCGCCTGCTGTACCTCCTTCATATCTAGGGATGCTTGGAGGAGGGGTCCATATACACCTTCAAAAGGCGTCATTCCTGTTGACGAATGTAAACTGGTGTTGTAGACCACTCTGCCAAGGTAAGAATTTTACCCAAGTTTGTGGCCTTTCTCCTGCAAAACACCTCAAATAGGTCTCAAGAGATCGATTTACGATTTCGCTCTGCCCGTCTGTCTGTGGGTGATGGGCTGTACTAACTTGAGCGTCGTACCCATAAGCTTCATGTACTCCTGCCAGAATGCGCTAAGGAAGATTGAATCTCTGTCACATACGACTGATTGTGGCATTCCGTGGAGCTTTCCAACGTACTCCTGGTACACGCTGGCCACCATTGGTCCTTGATACGACCTAGGCAAGGGAGCGAAGTGGCTGTACTTGGTCAGACGGTCCACTACCACTAGCACAGCTTCCTTGCCTTCAGAGCGGGGCATGGCGTCAATAAATCCATGGTCACATCGGTCCATGGTTTGGCTGGTATGGGGAGGGGAACTAAATGCCCTGGAGGTCTAATGGCCTCGTATTTTCCCTCTGGCATACCAGGCAACTCCGGATGTACCTTTGTACTTCTGCCTTCATGCCACGCCACCAAATTGGGCTTTAATTCTGCTTAGGGTTTAGAAACCCCCTCATGACCCGCGGCAGGGGTGTCATGGAATGACGCAGGAGTTCCTGCTTAAGCCCAGACTCTGGAGGAACCACTGCTCGGTTCTTCCTATATAATAGATTCCCTCTGACTGTATAGAAGGGAATGGATCTGGATGTTGTTCTGTTGATGCACGGACTAGCCTTAGGGACTGGTCTGCTTGTTGTTCCTGGGCTAACCTATCCCAACATCAGTTTCCACTACCGAAAGAGTCATGAACTGCTCAGTCAATCGAGAGAGAGAATCGGCCGCTGTATTTTCCGGACCCTTTTTGTACTCTATTTCAAAATCGTATCCCAGCAGCTTTGCTAACCAACGTTGTTGGGTAGGCGTGGATACTCTCTGCTTTAACATGTACTTTAGAGAATTTTGGTCCGTCTTAACTGTGATCTACGCCCTATAAGGTAGGGCCGCCACTTTCCACTGCCAACACTATCGCTAGTAGTTCTTTCTCATAAGTAGAGAGAGGCTTCGCTCTACTTGTGAGCGCTTAGACATATAGCGATAGGGTGGCCTTCTTGGCTGAGAACGGCCCCTATTCCAACCTCACATGCATCTGTCTCTATTGTGAACTGCTGGTTGAAATCCGGAAGTGTAAGAACGGGTGCAGACATAAGGGCAAGTTTTAACTTTTCAAAGGCTGCCCTAGCCTTATCCGACCATTGAAAGGCTCCTTTCTTGAGCATCTGGGTCAAAGGCTGTGCGATCAACCATAACCTTGTATAAAACGCCTATAGTACCCAGTCAAACCGAGGAATCCGCGGAGTCCTTCAAGTCTTAGGCAGTGGCCATTTCTGCATGGCTTCTAATTTTTCGGGGTCTGCCCGAACCCCTTGTTGGCACACTATGTGCCCCAGATAACCATAGAAGGTTGTCCAAGCTGCATTTGGACATCTTGGCGTATAATTGGTTATCTCTGAGTACCTGAAGGGCAATAGCGAGATGCTTCTGATGTGATTCTTCAGACTGACTGTAAATCAAGATGTCATCAAGAAACTAAGATGAAATCGCGGAGGTATTGTCTGAAGACGTCGTTCATGCACCTCTGAAACGTTGCTGGTGCGTTAGTTAGACCAAATGGCATGACGAGGAACTCGTAGTGCCCGTCATGCGTCCTGAAAGCGGTCTTGGGGACGTCATCCTCGTACATACGAATTTGATGATAGCCGGCTCGTAAGTCGATCTTGGAGAAAATAGTTGCTCCGGCTAGTTCATCCAATAACTCATCAATTACCGGTATGGATGTCTATCCTTCACGGTGGCTTCATTCAGGGCGCGGTAATCTACACAGAAGCGCCAGGTATTGTCTTTCTTCTTCACAAGTAGGACCGGTGAAGAGAAAGGGCTGCTACTTGGTTGCACAATGCCGCTTCCAACATTTCCTTAACCAGACGTTCGATTTCAGCCTTCTGGTTATATCCATACCTATAGGGGCGCACATTAACCGGTTCTGCCCTTGAGTCATTATGATCTATGGTCGTAGGATCTCTGCGGTGGAAGCCCTTTTGGCTCCTCAAAGACGTCCTCATATTGATTCAGCACCAGCTGAATTCGTTCTGGCACTATCTCTTTCTGCTCTTCTTTTTCTGGCACATCAGTAGCGAGTGCCATCACCCAACACGCGGGCTGCTCGGTTTCAATTGCCCGAAGTGCAGCCTTGGGACGAGTTGTGCTGGTCAAGCCCTGTAGCGTCATGGGCTCTTCGTCGCCGTCAGGAGTGAAGGTCTGCTGAAGTTCTTCACATCCCATGATATGATGCCAAGCGCGAAAAACCATGGCATCCCGAGAATAAGGTCTACTCCATCCAAAGGAATGACTAAGAAGTCGATCTTGAATGGTTTTCTCTTGATCACTACTTCTATGCCTTTCCCTTCGTTATGGCACTTTAACCTCATACCCCCTCCACGATTATCGTTTGGGGGTGGCTTGATTCTAAGGAGATGTTGCATCTTCGTGCTGCTTCCTCAGTTAGGAAGTTCTTGGTTGCTCCATTATCAAGCAGAATTAAGACCTTATGTCCGTTTATCCTCCCAGATACCTGAATGAGTTGGGTTTGTTGGGATCTTGCATTGAATGCAGAGACTCTGCCTCGGTTGGCTTTCTTCTTTGCGGGAGTCTCTTCCACTCGGACTTCTTCTTTTCTCGGCTTGTTTAGCTCGCCTCTTGATAACTATTCCTCATCTGATGAGACGAGCTGGTCTCATACGGCGTAGTAGACGAATCGCTACACGAACTAGACTCGTCATCGCTTACACCTGTACCCTGTAATACGTTGGGCACTGATGGTTCTGTCCCACTTTCCCTCACATCTGTAGCATAGACCTTTACGTCTGAATCTTCAATCTGCTTTGGCGTGAGGTAACGCGTTGGTGGTTTTCGGCCTTGCCCTGGGTTGGGCTTGGGTGGCCGATAATCGCTCCCTCTTCGGAAGGGAGTTGTTCCTTCCTCTAAATCGAGAACCAGAGGAGTAGGAAGGTCTCCTCCTCTGCTTGTCCATCTTATGAGCCTTTTCTCGGCTCTCTTCTCCTCTATTTGCTCCTCATAGAGACGGGCCATGGCAAAACATTCTTCTAGCCTGTTGAAGCGGTGAATTTTCAATTCTCTCTTCACTTCGCTTTTGAGGCCGCCTTTGAACGCTCCGATGAGGCCTTCTCTGGCCACTGGACCATGCTAGCCAACCTCTCAAATTGACGTTGGTAGGCTGCAACGGTGAGGATTGGACCAGATTCTTAGGTCCTCATCATAATCGATGAATGTTGAATCTCCGAACTGTAATTGGAGACTCGCCTTGTACTTCTCCAAGTTGGATCTGCCGTTTTGTGATCGAACCACAAATAATGGGTTGTGGCCTCTCCTGTCATGTTCGCAGTGGCAATTTCAATCCACTCGTCTTGGGGTACACGATGGCCAAAAGTACCTCTCGGCCATGAATAGCCACTCCCGTAAGTGCTCCCCATTGAATTTGGGAAACTCATAACGAACGGTGGGAGTTCGCCTCTCTTCTTGAAGCTGACGTTGCGCTCTTCTAGGACGTAGAGGAGATTCGTCCTGTTCCCCTTCTGAATCGTAATAGGTGCGATTCATTCGCTGCTAGCGAACCTTTGCACTCTTGGCGTTCTATAATATTCGCTAGTGGGCTCAATGGGCTGTCGCTCTTGCGGGGACCCATATGTAAAAGTCTGCCCCCTTCCGTACTTGTTCCGATGTGCGAGAGATTGTTCGGGTCTATCTCAGTATCGGTGGGTAGGTAGGGGCACCTAACACACCTTTGCCTTTGTTCGGACCTGAGTGGTCTTTCCCCTCCTGGGTTCTGGTTGGCCGCTAACTGCTTCAAAAGACCGCGAATTTCATCCATCTCATTTTGCCGCTCTCGGTTTTGTCTTTCCAATTCTCGTTTGCGGACTTGATCGGATTTGTTCATATCATTTCTCATTTGCAACAGCTCTTTTTCAATGTTCAAAATTCTGCCCATTGCATAGTTGGGAACTGGTCCCGCTTGTGTGCTTGGAGCTTCCTCAGGTTGATCGTGAGGGGCTCCTCAAGGACAGGCTCGTCGGGATTGAACTGCTTCTTTGATTGCCCATAATTGTTTGGGCAATTTATGTCAAGACTACGAAGAAAGGAATCCTAGCTAAAATCCCAAAAAACTGACGCTGCCACTCTCAAGCGAGAAGTCGCTGTCCGACTCCTAAAACTGTTGGCTGATCCCTGACCGAAGACCTGATCTGCCGACTGACCTGCCCTAATGCCTACGCTGCCGCTGCCCTAGCTGCGGTAGCGCGTTTAGAGGCAAGGGAGACGGGTTGGCCCGTCTAGTGCCGCGCTTCTCCTAAGCGCCTCGGCACTCCCACTTCGCCCACGGCCGGGCTTTACAAGCCTAAATCACCCACCCTCCTGGTGCCTCGGTGACGAACCGGAGCTCGGCTGCCCTGGGTGTACGGAATGTACAGCCCTCTACTTGCTAAAAGTGAGCAAGCAAAGCCTTAAACACGTACGAAGACGGAAGTCGTGGGGACTCCAAAAAAAAACCAAAATCTGCTCTAGATAACTGAAATAGACTGACTAGAAAACCAAAGAAGTCCACTGACACTCTGGAAATCCGAAAGAAGACCGTCTGCACTGCGTTGATGAAGCTTCTTCGTAGGTCCAAGTGCTCAAACGACGGTGTTCCTCAAGATTCGCTCTGATACCAATTGTTAGGATCTCACCGTCTAGGCCAGAATAACCCGACCAGTGCGATCCTACACTTCCCAGGACCTTCTTGAGGCCTATTCTAAAAACCGAAAAACCTAGGAAATTACACAAATGATCTACCCGGCCAGACAGGACCCTGGCGCAAAACCCAATAGGTAGGTGAGTACAGTGTAGGTTACCCAAGTCCCAAAATTTCCTAACTAAGGCTGCCTACTACAAAACTCTAACAGGGTCGTGAGGCCTTTACAATTCGTAAGCGATACAAGATAACACTCAATCTCACTCACAACCACGCAAACCACACTAACGTGCAAACCACACCCAACAGAAGTAAATAGGTGGTCTGGCTCCTGGTGGTCGTGTCTCGGGCACAGTGCCCTCGAGGTACCTCACGGGGGAGCTAGGCCGAAGCCAAGGCTAAACAGAAATGCTGAAAATGAACTATATGCTACCTAAGACTGAAAGCAATTCCCACCCGGAGCTACAAGGGGGATAGGAGACGATACCGGCCAAGGACCGCCCTTGGCGTAGCCGGATAGGTCTCGGGGTGATGACCTGCCCCCGAGCACTGCAGCTCACAGAACAGGAAGACCGGCTGAGGTGTGCCTCCACGTAGCCTGCTGCTCGGGCTGACCGCTGCCTGAAGACGCTGACGGTAGGCCGCACGCTGTGGACGGGTCGACTGCCGAGTCTGGTCGCTGCTCGTTTGCTGCGGCCGCTGCGCTGTTGCCGCGATGAATTCTGCGGTGGCAGCGCTAACGTCGAGCCAAGAACGCTGCTGACACTCGCTGGGCCGGGAGGCAGAACACGCGCCGAGAGCGAGGACGCTGCCTCGAACTGCTACGGACGTGCCGTCGATGATACCGGGAGCGCTCGTCTGCTGTCTGGTCGAGGGCCGCCCGTCAGAACGAAGTTGCCTGGCGTCTGCAGCCGATGTGTTGCTGCTACGCTGAAGACGACGGAACAGGGCCGGAAGGCCGCCTGGACTGCGAGGGGGCTGCTGTCACAGCGACAGCGCCTGCCTGCCTATCTCCGGAATGTGGCTCGGCCACGGGCGTCGGTGGATGCCGACGAAGAGGCAGGGGCGTTGTAAGGGCCGGCGAGCCGGCTGAACCTAATCTAGCTAAGGTTGGGTTGGCTGGGTTCGGCTAGGCTCTACTAGGTGGTAGGTCTGGTCAAGCAGGTTCGGGTCAGGGTAGGCTCAGTCAAATAGGGTTTAGGTTCAGTCACGGGTTGACCTAGCTAATAGGTTGTTCAGTAAGGGAGGTTAAGGTCGAGCCTAAGCTTACGGTGCTGGTCAAAGTTGACCAAGTGCGGAAGGTTCACTAACTAGGTGGTTGACTAAATGGACCGAGTCAATGGGTCCGGGTCAAGTAGGTCAAGGGTCGCTCGAGGTAGGCTCGAGTCGCTAAGGGAGGCTACCAACGAAGTGGGCTTGGTGGACTAGCTGACCTAGTTGACTAAGGCTAAGGGTCAATGCCGACCTAGGTTGGCTCGGTAGAGGTTTAGCTAGGTGCGGGTTCGGTGCAGGAGGTTGCCTAGTGGGTTCGGTTGACTGGGCTGGTCTTACCCAGGGAATGCACGATGCTTGCCACGTGGCAAGACGGACGGACACGACAGAGAGAGCTAGAAGAATGCTAGCTATTAGGAATAGAGCTCGAATTCTCGCCTAAGGGTTAGGGAGAAATGCGACAAGGAAGGAGAGGAGATTGGGGGCGAAGGGCCAGGTGGCACTCTCGTGCTAACTCGGATGGGGCTAGGGCTGAGATGGGACACGTGGACCAGATCTACGGTGGAGGATTGCTGCGGGTCAGATCAAGAGGAAAAGAAGAAACGGCTGAGGAAGAATAGGTAAGGTGCGCGAGGTGGAGGAATTTCCTAAGTCTAAGGAGGCAAGATCCGAGGGAATAGGGAAAGGGGATCTCGCGGGGCCTGGCTTGAGGACAAGTGGCAGAAGGCGGACGAGGGGGGGAGCTGGCAGGTGAGGTGGCGAGTGAGGTGGCGGAAGCTGGCTTGGATTGCAACACGTGTCAAGATGAACGCGTGAGAATCCTTGCGATTTAGGGTTGACGCGGTGGAGATGGCGAGGAGCTGGAGGGGGCTGCGGCTGCGGGATTGCTTCCTGATTTGGTGGAGCAGCTGATGGCGAGCTGATCCTGGATCGGGACAGATGGCAGCAGCTGGGACAAGGGCTCAGATGAACGGCTGGAGGGCTGACAGGTGTTGAAACGAAGGGCTAGGATGAACGGAGAAGGACTTACCGGAATCGGATGCTAGGCCTCGTCGGAATCTTCCACTTCACGCCGGCGGCCAGAACTTGATCCGAGAGTCCCGTGACCGATATACCCCTTACAGATTTTTAATTAAAACACTAGGGAAGGAGGGCAATTCGGTCCTTAACACCGGAATCAATGGCGACCACCGGAATTATCAGCGATGGCCGGATTCAAGCAATTTTCCGGCGAGATTCTATCTCGAGATCCAGCCGACAGAATTCGCCCCTTTTTGATAATTAGAAAGCTCTTTCTGGGCGATTCACGGGGATCACTCCTCTTCTTCAGATCTCGACCAGAGAGCGAGATTTCGTAACTTTTGAGCCTCTGGTCTGACAGATCAAAAGGGAGGACAGGCCGCTAGAAATTGTAATTTTCTTATCGTTTTGTCTTCTAATCCGGCCAACTCCCTACTAGGGATCAAACGTCTGATTCCAATCCCGCGACGCGATCTCAATTTCTGATTAGAACAGAAAACGCCCAAATATTGATTCCCCTCTCGGGTATGCCGAGGGAGGAACCGAGTGAAGACGCCCTGTGTTCTAAGGCAGAATGCAGCAATCGGGCAGCGAAGAGAGATCGAGATTCGTCTCCTCTTCGTGTCGAATTGAAGCCGGCGGTAGTCCGTCGCCTTCAATCTTCCCTATGCTGGAATCGGCCTCACAGTACCTCGTGATCAGGGCAAAGGCACCGATTTCAGAACTTTGAAAAAGCTCGAAAGGGGGTACTTACGTGACAAGGGAGGGATCGCCGCCGGTGGTGGAGATCCGCGATGCCTTCTTCCTTATGCCTATGTCTCAGACGGCGCTCTTCAAGGAATTTCTGGATTCGGAAGCGCCGTGGAGGTAGAGGACGCGAGGGGGGAGAAGACGCCTGGTTCTCGGTTGAACAAGGTGGAGACGAGAGGGGAGAAGCCTCGTGCGAGGAGAGAGAGAGTGCCACACCAAATGCCAATCTTTGATAATTTTTGATCCATGTACATTGAGTTACAGAATATATACTAAACATAATGCGAGCCTAATTACATGTTATCCTAGCTCGCTTCTTAGTCTAATGTCAAAAATGCGCAAGGCACAACCCGCCTTGCTGGTCTCTACTTCAAAACTGAACGTTGACATGAAATAGATACGCAACCTAACCCGGGCCTAGCGCCCAACTCGAAAATCAAAAGCTAAAGTCCCTAAGTCTTGTGGACTTAGGGCGGGGACCTCGTGTGGGTTACCGCCCACACTTCGGAATTTCGAGCACGGGTCAAGTCCGATTGACTCGGACCTGAACCTAAGCCTCTGGCTTTAGATAGGCTCAAGCGTTCGGGAATTTGGACTCACGCTCGGGTTATCCTGATCAAGCTCGGTGAGCCTCGCAATAGGTCTAGAACTCTTAGTTCCACCGTTGAGCACTCTTTCGGACCTAGTTGCTCCTCCCACGCCGCCCGCTGCAACTGGCTCGAGTGCTGACTTAGCCTCGCTTGGACTTTCTTCGTGCTGCCTTAGCGCCTGTGTCCACAAATCCGAGGCCTTTCGTCTTGACCGACTGGTTTCGGCCTGATCACGCCGAGTTGGGTCTGGACCTACAAGTCGGTCCGTAACAGACGGCA
>NW_022204929.1:0-24572 GCF_008831285.2 Nymphaea colorata
CCCAACCCAACCCCAACCCCAACCCCAACCCCAACCCCAACCCCAACCCCAACCCCAACCCCAACCCCAACCCCAACCCCAACCCCAACCCCTCTAGCTCTATAAATCCACTTCTTAAATGCCAATCCCATGATATAAATCCATAATATGATTAATAATTTCCCCAATCACATCCTGAATACTCCGTGCTTGGTCTCTCCGATGTTGCTGGAGGCAATCAGCACTGATAGACCTAGGACTTTCCTTGTATCTTCAGGCAAGATCACGCCGTCATCCCACAGGCGAGCAGTGGAGTAATAACAGCTTGACTCTTTATCGTACAGCTAGATTGTCTGTTTGCGCATGCGTGCCTCTTCCTCAGGTGGGAATTCCTTGCCTTCACGCTGAAGCTGTGCAGCCTTGACCTGTGTGAGCACTCCTGCTGCTTGCTCTCCTCCCATCACTGCGATTTTGGCATTGGGCCACATGTAGAGCATGCGGGGGTCGTAGGCCCGACCGCACATGCCGTAGTTGCCTGCTCCGTATGAGGCGCCGATGATGCAGGTGATCTTGGGGACGGCAGTGGTGGAGACTGCGTTGACCATCTTGGCGCCGTGCTTGGCGATGCCTTCGTGCTCGTACTTCTTGCCGACCATGAAGCCGGTGATGTTTTGCAGGAAGATAAGGGGACTTTGCGCTGGGAGCAGATCTCAACAAAGTTGGCTCCTTTCACTGCCGATTCGCTGAACAGAATCCCGTTGTTTGCCACAATTCCCACCTGCTGGTTGTAGATACGTCCGAAACCAGTCACCAGCGATTTTCCGTATTCGCTCTTGTATTCCTCGAACTTGGAGCCGTCCAAAATGCGAGCAAGGACTGCACGTGTGTCGAAGGTCTTCTTGAGGTCGGTCGACACGATATAGTTGAGCTCTTCTGGGTCGTAGAGTGGCTCTTAGATGCCAGACAGATCCAGAGTAACTTTAGGAGTGTTCAGCTAAGTACATGAGTCCGTACATTGGCAGCGATGTTGCGTCCGAGCCAAAGGGCATGCTCTTCGTTCTCGGCAAGGTGATCAGAAACACCCGAAATTCTGGTATGAACAGCTCCTCCTCCCAGCTCCTCAGCGGAAACGACTTCACCAGTGGCTGCTTTCACCAGAGGCTAAATAGCAAAGGGAATACAGGTCCTGCGAGGAAGATTGTTCCGTTGCCCTTAACGATAATATTCTCGTCAGCCATTGCAGGAACATAGGCGCCTCCAGCAGTGCAGCTGCCGAGGACCATGGAGACTTGCGGGATGCCTTTGGAAGACATTTGAGCCATGTTGTAAAAGATACGTCCAAAATGTCCCTAAGCTGGGAAGACCTCGCTCTGGCGTGGCAAGTTGGCACCTCCTGAGTCCACCAGGTAGAAGCAGGGCAGCTTGTTCTCCAGTGCGATTTCCTGCGCTCTCAAGTGTTTGCGCACGGTGATGGGATAATACGTTCCGCTTTATAGGACCAAAATTACCCCTTTACCGATGGATCGTTGGCTACTATCATGCAGAAGCGTCCAGAGATAAGACCAACGCCAGTGACAATGCCTCCGGAGTTAACCTCTTCCTTTCCGTAGAGTTCATGTCCTGCGAGTGGAGAGAACTAGAGGAAGGGAGATCCTGGGTCGATTAATTTCTGGATGCGTTAGCGGACGATAAGTTTGCCAGCCTTGTGCATCTTATCGAGGACTTTTTTGTCGGTTTGCACGGTGGCCTTGCTGAGGATCTTGGAGAAGTTGTTGTTGGCTTCGTCCATGAGTTGCTTGTTGCGCAGGAGGTCAGCGTCGTGCCGGTTAATGGGGTATTCCAGCACCGAGGGGCGGTAAAACCACTGAGAGAAACGAGCCAGGCGTCGCGAAAGGACAGACGACAACATTGATCGATTATATTTATGGAGATAACTGCAACAAATCAGAAAATTCCATATATCGATATACCCGTAGAGAAAAGTAGTGAAGAAGATGGGTATTCATCTGGTGGATGAGATTGCATCACATCGGACAATATGGTCGATAATGATGTGGTTTTGTCATTGATGTCAAATGGGTCAGATAAAGTATGATTGATAATCACTATTCAATACCCTTGCAGGTGCTATTTCTTTCCGAAATCCATCCTCTCCAAAGCAACTCCCCTCCTTTCATCCTTCACCATGATGTCATCGTTTAGTGGATCAACCCTGGCCTTGCTCACCCTGGTCGGCTGTCTGGATGGAGGTCTTACCGTTTGCAGCGATTCCCTCTATTTCTCGTTGATGCGGTGCAAATTTTCAATGGAGGTGATGTTCTCCTTATCCTCAGGGTGGACATCGACGATGGAGGACGGCAAAGGCTTGGCCTCCGCTGCAGGTGTGGTGATGCGTTTTCGGTTGGTAGGAGCGCACCCCATCGAATTAAGAATTATAGTTAGAACAAGCTAGCGTAGTATATGCCAGCTTGAAGTTATGATAGGGTGATTGGCCATATGCAGATCGATCATACCTTGTGCCGCCGCTTTACGTGGTCCTGCAGCTGTCCTTCGTCTGCGAACTTCCTCCCGCAATTCTTGACTGGACAGACAAACTTCTCCTCGGGCATGCTGTTGAGCAGCATGTTGATTAGCGACCTGGATTCAACCGCTTCTGGCACTTTTCCGCCTGAATTTGAAAGCACTCGATCGCAGTGCCCGCCCAGGCCCATCAGGCAAGCCTAAACATCAGCCATTAGCTTCGGATCTAAGTTTTCGTTGCGACTGTCGACGATGATTGCGAGGGTCTTGAGAGCCACCGTGGCAAGGTCAAAGTCATCGTTTTCGCATTCGTTGAGAATGGAGATGACGCCAGTAATTATAGTATTTTTGTAGTTTTGCCTTTGTCGTGGAATAAGTACCTGAAGTTGTTTTCGGCCATGAGGTTGGAGAGCACGCCAAGACAGTAATATACTATCTCTTTGGATGTGGACTCGAGCAGGATGAGGAGGGCTTCGTGGATCTTCGCCTCGATGACCACAGCGCAAAGCTCCTTTATTCTGGTGAGATTGGCAACCACTCTCAAGCTCTCACAGCAAATCTCCTCATTGTCGATCTGCACGACGAAGTCCACAAGCGTATGGACGAGTTGCATCTTCACCATCTTGTGTTCTGAGTTGGTCATGAGGAGTTCCTTGTCGTAGAAGAGGACGTTGGTGAGACAGCTGAGGATAGTGGCGATCAGTTCCTACCTAGATGTGCATGTACATTCCAGCGCTCGATGTTGTTCTTGCGCTCGATGTTGTTATTGCGCTCCAGGAGAGCTTTGAGCTTTTTCACCAGGTCGCGGTATGTGCTAGCGTGGTTGACGTAGATGTCCTGGCCGATGGGGGCGAGAGTGAAGAGGTTGGCGATGAGTCTGATGATGCGGTTGGCGCATTCCACATCCGATTCCTTCTTGATGTGCTGGTAGTCCCAGGCAGCCATACTCAGGCCCATCTTTTCCACTTAGTTCCTGCCTGACAGCTCACGAGTAGCATAGAAATCAAAGCACTCGTAGATATCCTGCCAGACCTGCAAATCGAAGTAAAGCTGGCTGCGAACGTCGGCGAGATAGCTGGTCAAGTTGGCGAAGGTCATGGCCACTCGGATCACGATGTGGATGTTGCTCTTGTAGAACTTGAAGAAGCTGCTGAGGGTTTTACGCAGCTGCGCTTCTCGAAGAGCTTCACGCAGACGGACTCGTAGTTGGAGACCTTGGAGAAGGTACGCAGCACGTTGAACATTAGGTCCTGGTTGGTGGGGAAAAGCTCGACCAGGCGCGTCCAGGCTTCGATGCAGTTGCTGTCGAGGAAGGCGCGGTGGGACTTCTCCTATCCCACCAGGTGGCGGAACGAGGCAGTAAGCTGCATCAGAATAGTGTTTCCTGTGCTCGACAAGGTCTTGTCCGTCCAGATGCAAAGATATCGGTTCAGCAGGCGCAAGTATTCCTCTTGGATGATCTCGCGTCGCAGTCTGGAGCTGGCGGAGAGGTTTTTTACGATGGAGCATAGAACGATTACGATCTCCTATATGCAGCCTCTATCGATGGAAGAAGAAGGAGTTTAGAGTTTCGGCCTGCTTAAACCTACTATTTATTGCTTGTTGAGAGTGGTGGGGTCCTTCTTGGAGAGGGAGGACAGCTTGCCCCTTGAGGATGGACGGACAGCTGGCAATTCTTCAACTTTTTTGAGGGAGTTTTTGCGCATGAGGGTGGGCCTCCTTTCCGGTTTAGAGGATTCAGTTTCGATATGGGAGACGAAGGCCTCCATGGCAGAGAAGAGAGCCTTGATAATGCCTGTTTCGAGAATGAGATTGTCGCTTCTATCGTTCTGGGTGAGGAGGTTAATTTCGTCGAGAACCTTCTTGAAAAGGCCAAGGGTGAGAGAGCCGTTCTCCTCGGTGAGTTCCTTGGCCCTGCGCTTGAGTTCCTGCTGGTATTTGACCACCAGGAGGATGGACTATCGGAATGCTGAGAGCTGCTGATTGACGAGGAAGGACTTCTGGTTATCGAGGAAATAGCCAATCAGTTCGCTGCTCTCCTTCTACCACTTTTGGGGTTACAGTTCGCCAAGTTTGGCTAGCAACCGCGCTGCTCTTTCCATTTGCGAGGGGAAAGTAGTTGCTCCGATACGGTTCTCCTCCTCGCTGCTTGCAGGGACGGACTCGCCGAAGCCGACTCCGACTCCCTCGCCTTTGTTTTTAATTAGCTTGAGGTCCCGTTTACGTGTAAAGGAAGCGTTCATGCTCATAAATATTTAAAAATGAGAGGATCATAAATCATCAAAATTATATGAGAATTTATAAGTTTAATACCTTATGTGCTGGTAGTGGCATTCATAATTAATCATTTATGTTTGGAGGAAACAGCTTCGGCGGATTCGGCGGTCAAGCCAACAACCAAGCAGGGGGCTCTTCGGCAACGCTCCCAAGCCCAACAACACTCCCGGCCTCTTCGGCGCCGGCAACCAGCAACCCAATGCGGGACTCTTCGGAGGACAGCAGCAACAGAACGCCGGCGGCATCTTCGGAGGACAACAGCAACAGCCAAACGGCTTCATGCAGCAGCCCACCCAACAACCTGGCCTCTTCGGCGGACAACAACAAGGTACTCCTGGAGGTATATTTGGCGGTCAGCAGCAACCAGCACAAGGACTCTTCGGCGGACAGCAACAGCAACCGCAGCAACAGGGCATTTTCGGAGGCCAGCAACAGCCGCAGCAAAACGTAGGAGGACTCTTCGGAGGGCAACAACAGCAACAGCAACCAGGAGTAGGCCTGTTCGGAGGACAGCAGCAACAGCCTCAGGGAGGAGGAATCTTCGGAGGAGGACAGCAGACCAACGCTGGCGGACTCTTCGGGGGAAACCAGCAGCAGCAAGGACAAGGACTCTTCGGAGGGCAAGCTCAGCAGCAACAACAGCCTGCTGGAAATAACCTGTTCGGCGGAAACACCCAGCCTGCGGCACTGGCCTTTTCGGAGCTACCAGCAACAACGCCAACAACGCCTTCCTCGGTCAGCAGCAGCCACAGCAGCAAAACCCCTTCGGCGCCACTCCCGCATTCGGAAACACCACTTCAATCTTCGGAGGAGGCCAGCAGCAACAACAGCAAGCAGCCAATCCTCTCTTCGGAGGCCAGCAGCAACCGCAGCAGACAAACACTGGCGGGCTTTTCAACACATTCGCTCCCAACACCCAGCAGCCTCAGCAACAGCAAGCGGCATGTTCCAGCAGGCCAACAACGGCACGGGCAACAGCCTCTTCGGGAACAATGCCTTCAACAGTCCTGCTGGTACGAGTAACAATAAATTAGGCGGGACAACCTGGGGGGTGCCTACCAACCTCAATTCCTCTCCCTCCGTCGCCAATACCAACTCGGTTGGCACTCAGGTCCAGCCAGTCAAGAGCAAGAACTCCAAGCTCGATGCCAAGCATCTCGTCAAGTGCATCGCTGCTCTCGACCAGTTCAACGGACTCAGCAAGGAGGAAATCAGGATCAGCTTTGTCCAAAGCGGAGGACAGCAGCCTGCCATCACCCAACAACCGGAGTGCAGACTGGCGGATTTGGAGCAAATACTGCTGGCTTCAAGCCAGTCACTGGCTTCGGCGCACAAACCTCCCTCCCTTCCTTCGGAGGCATCACTAGCAACAACAACATCGGCCAGACTGCTGGACTCTTCGGACAGGGCCAAAATGCTGCCCAGAACGCATTCGGTCAGCAGCAGGCAAAGCCAGCCTTCGGCGCCACCACTGCAACCACTGGAGCTTTCGGACAGGGAACCTCACTGTTCGGAGGACAGCAGCAACAGCAGCAGCAGGGCACCTCGCTCTTCGGAGGAGTAGCTTCACAGCCTCAGACAGCTACAACTGGCCTGTTTGGGCAGACTGCCGCCACTGGAGCCTCTCCACTCTTCGGACAGCAACCAACAGCGTTCGGACAACAGCCTGCTACAACCTTTGGACAGCAGCCTACCACAGCTTTTGGTCAGCAGCCAGCTCAAGCCACCACCTCCCTCTTCGGAGGAACTCAGCCAGCTCAGACTAGCCTGTTCGGTCAGACAGCTCAGCAGCCAGCCACTACCTCTCTCTTTGGGCAGACGCAGCCGACTTCTCTTTTCGGACAGACTCCACAGGCTACCACTTCGCTCTTCGGACAGCCACAGCAGCAGCAAACTCCCTCCCTGTTTGGGCTGCTCAGCCTGCCACTACTTCCCTCTTCGGAGCAGCTCCAGCCACCACCACGCCCCAGTTCGGCGTAGCTCAAGCTCCCTCCCTCTTCACTCCTCCTCAGCCAGTTGCTCCAACTGCTCAGCCTGGCTTCTTCAACCAGCCGCCTTCTACTTTCGCACAGCTTTCCAATCCTCTCTTCCAAGCTTCGCAGACTCTAGATCCGGCCTTGCAGGTGCTGCTTCCCCAGCTTCTGCTCACCTACGCACTCAACCAAGCGCTTCCCCAAGCCTCATCCGACCCAGCCACCAATCCCGCCTTAGATTTGATCAGCAAACTCAGCACCCTCGTCAACCAACTGCAGGGCAGCCAAAGCAACTACTCAGCCAGCAGCGCTCCCGCCTCCACTCCCTTCGACGAGTTCATGAAGGAGGCAAGAAGCGGCTATACCGACAAGCCAAAGAAGGAAAACGAAGTCTACTCTCTCTTCTCCGATTTCGAGAAGGAACCCGGCTACTACTGGATTCCCCCAGCTATCCCGTATACGAGCTCAAGAGAAAGCCCAAGGAGGACGAGACCAAGCCAGTTGAGTCCTTCCGCATCGTCCCCAAGAAGCAGGAATCCCTGCTGGGCAACGACAAGAGCATGCGCCAGGTCTCCAAGAGCTACAGGAGCAGTTTGGAGGACGGGCGCAGGAAGATCAACGTCTTCCTGGCGGACCTGCCGAAGGTGGGTGACTTCAACATCTCGCCCTCCGTCGAGCACCTCAAGGACTACACTACTGAGCAGCTGCGCAAGGTCCCCAACGTAAAGATCTGGAACAAGTTCGGCGAAATTGAGTTCCTGGAGCCGATTTCGCTCTACCGGGCCAACCTGGAGGCGGGCATCGTGATTTCCCGCGACAACATCGAGATCACCGACCGCGACCTGGAGGACAAGCGCATGCGGATGACCTTCCGCAACTTCGGCAACTACGCCAACCTCAAGGGCGAAGAACGCGATAAGATCGTGAAGCGCATGCGCAAGTGGATCGCCAAGTACGACATGCGCGAAGTCAACCACGACGAAGAAACTGGAGACCTTGTTGTAGAGGTGACAATTGATTACACCCACATATCATCATTATCATATCTAACAACCTATTTAGTCTCTATATCTTAGAATCAATAAATATTTCCCCCTTTGAATGCTGATAATAGCATTATCTTGATCCTATCTTGTTGTAATAATCTTCTCTTTCCTTCCTTGAATTAGCAAGCCTTTCAAGCTGCTGTCACAAAGCTCAAAAAGGTCAATTACTTTATGATGGTAAGACTATAATTTTTGATAGCAATTATGAATGCTTGATTGGGAGTAGTGGATGAACGATCAGAACAGGTCGTCGTGGCTGCGTTCCTCCATGTCTATCTCAGGTAGAATGCTAATCTGGAAGCCGCTCTCCTCAACTGCATTAATCACGCCTTACAGTAGAATCGGTTGTCCTCCGCCTCCATCAGCTCGCGCGGGTACTTGCTGCTCGCCGACTTGTTCAGCTGGATCGGGTCTGGCGGCAGGCACTCCTCCTCCTTCAGCAGCGACAGGCCCGCCATTATGCCCTCCTCTCCCAGACTACCAGTAATGTCCCCGCACACCTCCTCGTCCATCTTGCTCTCCTTGTAGGGCTCCTCCTGCTTCATCTAGAAGTAGGGCGTCTCAGAGAAGAAGCGCGCGTTGAGGTTGCCCTGCGACTTCGCTCTGGAGCGCACTGCCTTGGGGAGTTCGAAGTTCTCGTCAGCGCTGCCGACTGAGTTCTTGCGCCGGCGGGAGTTGGTTTCTCCGCGACTGAGGTCGTCGTCGCTGATGTCGTCAACGTTGCTGGTATCGGAGGAGAGCATGAAGGAGTTGTTGCCTTCGCTTTCCTCGCGGTCGAGGTGGTAGCGGGTGGGCGTCAGCAGGTCCTGTCCTCCTGCCGATCCGCGCCGTTCCTTCTTCGGCCGTCTCTTGTAGGCGCCTGCGAACTCGGTCAGTTTGGCGATGAACTCCCTTACCACCTCCACATCGATCTCATCTTCGCCTCCAATCTCATCATCGTAGGAGAACTAAACAAGTTAATTCTTCAATTCTAGGTGATTGTTGGCGTACGCTGCGAGAACTGGCAAAGGTTCTGTTCATAGTTGGGGAAGAGTTTGAACTTTTCCTCTGCTACTTCGACGATGCGGTAAAGTATGGTGGGACTGAACTGTTTGTACTCTTTCCTAAACTGACTGTGAATAACTTTGTTGATCTTGCGGAGCGCCTTCCGCAGGAGCGCGTAGAAGTGGTTCTTCACGCAGTTGTCTGATCTATGTTTTGAAGGGGGTACCGTCCTCCCAGCTTGGTTCCGATAACTGCCCACTTATTGCCGATATCGTTGTGATAGTGAAGCATCAGTTGTTCGTCGTCGTAGCTCCATTCTTCTTTCTGGAAGGAGGGATCGATGGTTGCGTAGCTGTATGAGGAGACTGCTACCGCTCTTTACACTGTTTGCCATTACGGCCCTTGATGCCATAGTCTTCCTGCAATTTGCGCGCGATGTGGCTCCACTTGGTGAGCCGACTGCTCTCGAAGACGTACTTGAGGAGGCGGTCCTCCTCGACGGTCCACGGACGCTTCTCCATATGATATAGGTGATAATATAGAAGGTGAAGGGTCAATAAAATATAATATCAGTCCCGCTCCAGCAGGCGCAGCAACCGCGACTCTGTGGCCGCCTCCGTGCGGATGGAGAGCATGGCGGGATCCAGGTTGCGGGCGCGGGGGGGTGGGGGCGGAGGGAGGGTGGATGAAGTTGCAGCGGTTGCGAGGAGGATGGCTTCAGATAATAGAAACTTATGGAGCCATAGGAGCATGAAGAAAAAGCTGAAGTCTACTATGTTGATTTACTTGAGGAGGCGGTCCTCCTCGACGGTCCACGGACGCTTCTCCATGTGATATAGGTGATAATATAGAAGGTGCAAGGGTCAATAAAATATAATATCAGTCCCGCTCCAGCAGACGCAGCAACCGCGACTCTGTGGCTGCCTCCGTGCGGATGGAGAGCATGGCGGGATCCAGGTTGCGGGCGCGAGCGGGGGTGGGGGCGGACGGAGGGTGGATGAAGTTGCAGCGGTTGCCGTAGGGGCAGAAGCCTTCCTGCAGGAACCCCCCGCACACCTTGGTCTTGTACTTGCAGTTGGCCTGGTGGTTCTTCTTGAGCTCCTGCAGTCCGTGCGCGAACTTGCAGCGCTTCTCGTAGGGACAATAGCCGTTTTCCACAAACTTTTTGCACAGCTGCGACTTCTCCTTGTGCGAGGGCTGCGGGGGGCGCTCGCGCGGAGATTCCTCGGTGGATAGGGAGTGGCTGATGGGCTTGGTGGCTTCGAACAGGGGCGGCACGACGGTTGAGAGGGTGGAGATCTTGCGCATGCTTTCTTCCTTGGATAACTATTATTAATAAAATTAATAATTTGTTCTTTTTGTAGCTGTGGAATAATGCCAGCCGACGCCAACTCAAAAACCGCCAAAGTACCAGTAACAATATCGGATCAATCCATTCGCAAAGGATAATGATATGAATCCGAGCCAACTATGTCGAATACCCTTGGTGCCGATCTTAGTGGATGGATATTGTATGATTTTGTTTGATTTTTTGATGATTCGGCAGTGATAGTCTTGATGTTTATTGATGGCATTCCTTAAGAATTAAAAATGATCACTTCTTACTGTACTTCATTTCGATGCGGAACAAGTCTTTATCTCCCTCGTAATCTATGCTTGAGTATGCCATGTTCCGATCTCTGCATTTGACGAAGTCAGCGAGGGGGATGATGAATCTTGCCTGGGTGCTATTGCTCTGGAAGGCCACTCTCTTCCCAGGTTTAACTCGTAGTTGGCCAGCACATCCTGGATGGGTTTCACCTGTTCGGAGGAGCTCAGCTCGAAGGTTTCCACCTTATCACCCTACATCAACTAATTATTATTTCCATTCATTTAAATCCAATCCCAAAAGAGCCTGCGACAGCCGCCTGGACAAGGATTTGGGGTAAGGAACGATGATATTTTGTAATAATGTGATCTTCTATAAATTAGCCAATAGTTGACCATCGATAGATTCACACAAAAACTGCTTTCTTTTTGTAGATTGGTAAGCAGCTAAACTAGCAAGCACCATGAAGCCTCATTTCTTAACAAGTTCAGCCAACAAGCGCAATACTTCCACATCCGCCTCGGGGTACAGCACAGGCGTCAGCAATCCCCCCAACTCTCTATTCAAATCGAGAGTAAGTCAGCAGCAGCAATCAAACAGCGAAACTGATAATACAGCTGGACAGTCGACTATTTGTCAAGCTTGGCAAAAGATTATCAACCAATATAGAAAAAGGCCGAAGGATTAGGAGCCTGAAACATAAAATGTTGAAGAACCGGCTGAAGAACACCTTGAAGAGTTCTCGATCGTAATGCCCTATCGAAAGCTTGAAAATAGGTTGGCTACTTAGAAACCTCCAAGGAAAAGAAATAGGCAAAAGATTTCAAGAAGACTGCCAAAAAGCCAATATGGAATCAAGCCAATTCAAAAAGTTCTAAAATGCAATCTCAAAAAGAAAAAAACATAGAAAAATACAATAGTAAGTGGCTTGAAGATGATAAGACTATCTTGCATTAATCATATAACTTTTCTAAGGATGATCAGATTACAATAAAAGATTAGCCAAGAGCAAAAGAAAGAAAAGCAAGGATCAGTTCAGTGGTTGGCGCAGGCTCATTTCATAATCAACCTAGCTGGATCGTAAATTCCATAATAAAGATATGCAAGTAAGATGAAGGCAAATAAACCCTCTTTCAAAAGCTCCAAAAAGAGTAAACATCTTGAATAGCAAAATGTTTAAGCGAATAATACGTTTGAATAGGCTTTCCTATAAGATGCTGATGATCTCTAGCAATGGTAAGCTACGCATAGTCCTTAAAGAGCCCCAATTAACACTGAAAAGAAACAATCCCAGCTGAAGCCAAAGCTCAAGATACTTGATTTTCGCATAAGGCTAGAAGTATGTGAAGAATATGTCAATAGATAGCAAGAAAAAAAGCAGCAAAACAACCAACACCAAAAAATTGCAAATTAGGCAAAGCCGCTATTTCAATAGTAAAAACCTAGCGAATAGGTATAAATCATTCCGAAATCTCAAGCAATATTGAACCAGTAAGCATCAAGAAACCAAGAAAAAGATGTTGAATTTGTCAAGACTAATCGAGTCTATCCATTTCAAACCGGAAAGGCCTCTCTTAAAGATCTAGTGGAATAAATATATTACAGAAACTTCATCAACGAGCAAATTTACAAATAGTTTGCCCAAAATCACAATGCAGACACTATCCAGGACTTCCTGCAAAAATTTTATTCAGGAAAGCTGCACAACTTTGACTACTAAAAGAATAAAATCACTCTGTTGGACCATCGAAGAATTTCCGAATTGCTGGTCAATTTATTCCCAGGGGAATACTATTTGGGTGACGTGTTTAATCCTAACTCATAAGCACAGGACTTCCTGGGTAAGATGTACGTGATGGCTGGCGAGGACTATTATAAGCTTTGCCTAAAGATCGACAAGATAAGCAGGATTAAATGGTGGAACAAGATACTGCTAGCGCAGGAGGAGAGGCTTTCCAGCAGCTATAAGGAGAAAAAAGTGAATCAGAAACGCGCTGAAAGAGCAGACCTGGCTGTTAAGGAAGTCATCGAGTCATTTCTCTTCAAAAAAGCACAGTCGCGGAAACAAATAACAGTAACAATCTACCAACAGAAAAGGAAAAGGGTGAGAATTAAGCCAACCAAACGAGTAGGGAGTATGGGGGTAAAAGGCAAAAATTAACTTGATATAATTTTTTGTTGTGCATATACTATTACAATCTATCTTAATCACTATGGCCATCCTTCATCTGTTTCCTTTCTTAGGATGACTCTCCTGAGCCATGGAACCCATCCTTCCCTCCTTTGCCCTCCATTGACAAAATATCCTAGCTTGAGGCCACTAAACTACTGATTCATGATATGGTAATGTTCTTCTAAAGATTCCAGCAATACGAATCCGTTCTTTCTGTAGAAATTGATTGCTCTTTTATTGTAGGCCACCACATGCAAGGAAACGATCTGAATGTTTTGGTGTGCCATCGCGTAGCGGATGATCTCATCGAATAGTCTCTTCGCGAGACCTTTGCTCCTCATTTAGTCTATTACTCCTAAGGTCATGATATAGATCGCATTATCCTTCCAACCCATCATGCGACTCAGCCAATTGTCGACCAAATGATCAGTTTCTGATGTTACTTAGAATACCAGCGCTCCAACTATGGTCCTTTGGGGATTTTGTTTGGGATCAGGCGTGAGCAGTACTTAAGCAACGTAGCACTCGGCTGTTCCTTGGAGGATTTTTAGATAAAATTGGTCACTATAATTGAGCGGAAACCACTCTTTTTGTAAAAGTTTGAGCTGTTAAATATCACTCACTTCGTACTTCCTTATTGTTGCCTAGGGAAATGGATTGTTCTGAAGATGCTTTTGAAGCAGTTCGTGAACGTTGCTATGCGTTAATGGCGCCTTTCCTGGCGGGAAGGCTGACGATAGTAGCTGCATCGGCAATAACAAGCTTATATAAAAACAATATTATCCTTATCATTTGTATTATTAAAATGCGTATTATTGGTAGTCCACTCCGTTTTCCCAGGGATCTACTGCATCTATATTCTATTATCTTTTCGGTTTTTTCTATCTGAAGCTTAAAGTTGGAAGTCCCAAGCTGAAATGCCTCCTATGGTGATGCTTTTACTGGTCCTTTATCTACTTTATCATTTATACCAAGTGCTCAATATCGGTGGTCTGAGTGCTTGGCGTCTGCTGGACTAAATTGGTCTTAAATTGGATAGGCTAAATCTTCCTCAGGACTAAAACTTTGGAGTTTCCTTGAGGGATAGAGGGAAGAGAGGACAGGTCGCAGCCAATGGTTCCATCTGTCTGCTTGGAGTGGTTGACTGAGTCGATTTTTTTCTTCTCTCTCTTGCGTTGTCTTTTCAGTTTGTCAATGTAGTTCCTCATAAAACTACTACAGGTGTGTTGCATAGCTTCTGCGGTTGTCTTATCGGGGCTTTCGGAAATCAATAATCTGTTTGGATTTTAGGGTGATAGGGATCTTTCTTGTTAGTTTCCACTTCGATGAGATTGGGAATATTCGTGATAAATGTTTCTGATAGTTAAAGGCTTGCTTCGGAAGCTGATTTTTGTTTTATTAAAAGTTTTGGAAAACTTGTCGAGGGTGGGTTTGCTTTATTCTAGTATTTTTGACATAATGACTCGCGAAATAAAAATAAATTATTTCACATTTTAAATCACGGTGAGGCAGATGATACAATCGTTAAACTTCGTGATTGGTGGGATTGCATTTTGGTAAAAAAGATTGATAATTAATGCACAAAAAAAGCTCACGGTTCATCTAGTCATCAATCCCAATCTATCTTTTGATGAAATTCCTTGAATGGCTTAGAATATGCTCACTTTTTTGTTTTTTTTTCTTGCTATTTGTTGAAATGATGATTAAAAATCAATAGAAGCGGCAGAGCGGAAGTGCAGTCGATTTGACTTCAATATTATAATAATGTCGAGGGACGAAGGCAAGCTCACCTTTGAAGAAGAGGTCAACCAGATCTTCAGATCAGTCTATCAACGGCCCATCACGATTAAACCAAAGGTAGCCACCTTCTCCATTCAGACTTACCTCCATGTTCGAGAATTCATGAAGAACAATGTGAAAGAAATCATCTACGATTCGCTAAAAAGAGCGGTCAGGAGAGACGCCAGCCTTGGCACGCTTGAAGCGGGTGACATGCTGTGGGCCATCGAGCGTAAAATGATAAAGATGTAGGCAGGGGAGAGAAGCACAAGATGAAGATCGGAAAATCTTTGGTGACCCTAGGCAACTTCAGCGATTTCGGCGGGGAGAAAAAGATGATGGTAAACTACGACGAGGACGGAGACCAGCTGGACGACGACAACTAAAAATGATGGATAGTGTTTTATTGATAGTCCTACTCATTATGCCAAGAACTGGTCTCGCTTTCATCACGGATAATGTCCAACCATCCCCTTCTAATGGCTGGATGTTGCATCTATATTTTTCTGGACTTTACTAACATTTCGAAATTCAGTATTAATCTGCAGCCTACCAAAAGGCAGTTATTTCGAATTCTTTCTTACTGGCGAATAAACTATGCTTTGTATTTTTCGCACTCTTCTCATTTTCGGGAGATCTGTAGCCATTGCCATTCTTTCGGCAAACAGACAAAGTTTTTATATGCAAAAATATGTACCTGCTCTCTTTGGAATCTGTCTATCAGATTCTAATGTTTCTCATTTGACCGGCTTCCAATCTTAAAAAACGAATGACCGGACCTAAGATTGCGAGTTTTAACAGACCCAGTTTCTATTTAGAGGAAACGGTATAATGAGTTTAGAAAATATTCTATGTGACTCCGAAATAAAAGTAATATCTTTTGGAAAAAATGTCGATGAGATGGACGGAGCCCTTGAAGAGGAAGAGAATGCGGGTGGGAAAAGATGACTAGTGTTCTCATATTTCCCCATTTATATCTTTTTCTTCATGGAATATTATAATATTAATCTATAGGATAAACCGGCATAGAAGATGCTTTAAAATTTTACCAAGTCAAAGTCCACACGCGCCGGATGGCTGCAGCAAGGCGGCACTCCCTTTCTCGACCTCGCGAAAATTTAAAATACTTATTATAAAAAATACAGCAAGAGCGAGGAGGAGGAGGAAAGCAAAAAAATGCAAATGACCACCATTGACCTCTTCCTCTGGAAGGCACAACAAAAACATTAATAAATATAGACCACTTTCCAACTGATCACCCTGCCCGAAAAGTGCACGCCTGCATCGCAAGTCACCCTCGAGCACTTACAGGGACTCAGTTTCCCTGTCCTCAAGTACCAGGTCAAGGATCTCGTCGAGTTCAGCATCAAGATCCTCAGAACCACCCAATTTTGCAATTTAAATTTTACTGAAAGGGTCACCAAACGACTCTTCACGCTCCTTGCGAAAAATTATAATTCAGTCGCCTACCACAACTACTCACACGCCTTCTACTTCACCATGGTATAAATTTGGCTATTAAGTTGGTCTACCAATGCTTTTCGCGGGAATTTACGCTGAGGCACATCTGTACTGACTAGGAATATTTCTACATCCTGGTGGCTGGGTTTTGCCACGATATCAACCACAGTATATTCACCGGCTATTTAGATGGCTCGACCAACGCATTCGAGGTCAAGATTAAGTCGCAGCTTGCCAAGTAGGTTAAAAATGAATCGGTGCTCGAGAACATGCATATCCGCCATCTTTGGAAAATCCTGGAGGAAAATCCAGACCTCAATTTTATCACTCCTGCGAAGGACAAGGCCAGAGCTAAGGAAATAGTCACCAGGCTGATCCTTAGCACGGATATGGCATTCCATAGTAAAAACCTAGAGAAATTCAAGCAGCTGAGAAAGCAGCCTTACTTTGATATCAAGAAAAACAGCGAACACAAATGGATTGCCATTGAGCAGGTCTTCCATGCATGCGATATCGGCAATCCCTGTACTGACTACACCAACTACATCGCTTGGGGAGCGCTGCTTAGTCACTAATTTTCGTAAGTTTTCAGACAAGAAAAAAAGTTAAATTTATAGTTGACGAAATGCCTCGAGATGACCAGCGTATAGAGCGTATATAAGGACCAGATTTGGTTCATAAACTGCTTGGTGCAGCCGATCTGGAGGTAGTTGGGCGAGCTTTTCCCCTCATTGACCGTGATGACGAACAACATCGATAGCAACTTGAGGCGGGTGAAGGAGGAGCTGGAGAAGTTAAAGAGTTGAGCGAGGTTACTTCATATATGTTTTTATTTGGTTAAGGCAAACATATCAAACCCAATATTATTCGCATTATTAAATATGACATAGGCAAAACAGCCAAAGCCTTTCCTCAAAAGAGGCACTCGCCAATTCCTTTCCAACGCAACCGTTCGATCCCTCAACCAAAAACCCAAGATAGTTGACTTCGGCGGAGACTAAAACTAGCTCGAGCCGAGGACGCCCGTAACGAATACTTTTAAAAATGATAGTCAGGAGATCAAGGTGGAGATAAAGGTGAATAATAAACCGAAGATAAAGAAAGAGGCGGAGCCGAAAAATAACAATTTGACTGCCAAATAGAATAAACATTTGAACCACGACAAAAGTAACAGTTAGAGCTTGCCTCAAAGCAAAAAGAAAAATACAGCACTCGATGACTATATCATGCCCAAAGATAATAAAAGGGAAAGCTACGCTAAGGAAAAACCACCTGCGCCCGCCAAAGTTTCAGTCCATAGCTAGCCAAAAATATCAATGGTTGGCGCTTTAAAGCGACAAGAAGAAGTTCTGTCCGACCATTCTGACGAACAGGACGAAGTGGTTGAAGAAAAGAAAGTTTTTAAGCCCCCGATTGTCCCCTCCAGCTCCAAAAATCAAGTATCTACCAACTCGAATGCCAAAAAGAAGGTAATCAACATTGATTTGGAAGAACACGCATAAAAGATCAACTTTAACTCAGATTCAGACGACGAAGTTCCTCAAGCAAAGGGCAAAGCTGCTAAACCGCAAATCTTCCCCAAGCCTGTTGAGAAGAAGAGCAGATGGAACGAAGATGAAGAAATAGAGGAGAAGATAGTCGCTGAAGAGCCAAAGGGACCGTCTAAAATCTTACAGAAATTTTATAAAAATAAGCAGAAGTCCCAGCTAGCAGCAAGCCAAGCCTAGGAGAAAAGAAGCTAACAGTCGCGGATATTTCGAGAGAACTCAAATAGCAAATATTTAATGAGCTTTTGGCCTAAAAACACAGTGATTTCACTAAAAAGCTTGATTAGCTCCACAACTCAATTGTGAAATCTAAGAAGGAGCGGGAAACCTTGTAAGATGGAACCAAGCAGCTGGCAAAGGAAAGAGAAGAATTTGAGAAGGAGATGGAAAGGCGTCGCAAGTAATTCGAAGAAAAAGTTAATGCCTAGAATAGCAAGCTTACAAGGGAAAAAAGATACCTGAAAGACCAGCAAACGAATGGGAAGGTCGATTGGCGAGTCAAAAATGAAGTGTAGGAACTGCGTGGAAAGCTGTAGCAATCTGAAAACGAAAAGAAGAAGATGAAAGCCAACTACACTCAGTAAATCGACCGGTTGAAGAAAAAGCTGGAAGAGCAGGAGCAGGAGACTGAGGCTCTCAAGGGGCAGATTAGATGCATTGAGATGGATCGGATCGAGCAAAAGACTAAAGCCAAGCAGGCATAGAAGAAGAATGAGGTTAAGCCTCAAAACGAAATAATTCGATACTGGCTGGACGCTCCGAGCCATTCCTACGTCTCCAACTTCATCGAGGATAACTTCACTCTCATCAGTCTGGACCCAGAATACTACAACTACGAGAATCTTGAGTACTACATCTACTACAATACCAAAAAGGACGATATCTTCGACCTAGTCAGCGAATAAAAAGACGCCAACGGATCAAAGGTAAATTCCCTCTTACGAAGATCGCAAGAAAGTACAAGAACGGCAAGGAGGAGATCTAATACATCAGCAAGTTGGTGAAGTAGATCTTCCCGCCTCCGTTCAAATTCACGGTGGTGCACCACTTGAATGGTGATATAAAAATGATCCTGCCTTAGGGCATTCATGTCTACTTCGACAAGAAGAACCAAATCACCGAATGGAAGATCAATCCCGACAAGGTCATCTACAACTTTCATCGGCAGGGCCAGATCGAGATGAAGTACAGGAACCGTCGACTTGGCTAAATCCAAGAGTTCTATAAGGGCGATTTGCTGACCCGGACGGAGTGCGGGTAGACTGTGCGTTACCGGCGAGGCGAGCGGGGGGATATAGTGCGTTTGGGCGGTTGATAGCAAGTGACTGTGGTGATGCATATAGATAAATAAATATTATTGAGATGGATGCGCACCAAATTTAACGACTGCCGGTGAAGATAATCCTAGCGGTGCTGATCATCCTCGAGATGTTCCTCATCGCCACCTGGTACAGCGTCAGTTTTGACAACTACGTCACCGTCGTCATCATCCTCCTCCTCTTCCCCCTTGCCTTCTTCGGCTTCCACTATCTCAGGATCGCCTACCGAGAGATCCAGGACCTGCCGAGGTTCAGCAAGAACGCATACCGGAAATTGCCTTCGGAGGTGGGGGATGGAACTGCGGAGGAGGTGAGGAAACTTGTTGAGAGTCCTGCTTATAAGTAGTTCTAAAAGCGCAAGAAGCTGAAAGTTGAAGCGGAGTAGGAGGGGGAATCGCAATCACAAAGGGACAGTAGAGAAGAAGTGGAAAGGGTCTTGACGGAACTGGAAGAAAAATAGACTGAAATTTTCGTAGATTGATCTATATCGTATTATTTGACGATTTCGACCAGCTTGGTTTATATTTAGCTTCAGTAGCAACCCTCCATCCCACCAGAATAGGATATCATCTCACCGCATTTATCTATTTCATATAAAAATCAATACCGTAACGGTATGGCTATTAATAGGTGATATCGATCAAGCTTGGAGGATGCAGCTCAGTTGAGCATCTGGACCAGTCTATTCTCCACCCAAACTGCATGAATTCGCTGGCCGTCCTTGCAGAAAAAGATTCCTTCGCCTTGCACCATGTCATCTACAAACGTCCCCTAGAAAAGCTATCCGTTTGAAAACTTCAGCTTCCCACTTCCGTTCTTTAAGTCTTCTTCGAAGAATCCTAAATATCTTGATTGCTACCCTCATAGTATTCCCAATACTCGTCGATGTCGTCGAAGTTGCGGAAGTCGAAACCAGTAGCAAGCTGGTGGGGATTTTCGTTGTAGAGCTTGCCTCTCCGTGGAACTGGTCATCGACCCAATCTCCCTCGTAGGCGATCCTATCGGACTGGTAAAATAGCCTTCCGAACCCGTTCATTTTGTTGAACTTCCAACTTCCCTCGTACCGTCCACCATCTTGGTAATGAAAGGTTCCTTGACCGTGTCTCATGCCGTTGAGCTTGAAGCCATTATAGCGGCTTCCTTTCGTGAACTCCTCGTATACTTCCACAAGCTCATTTTCCTTGGGGATGGACTGGTTGCTCGAAAGCTTGTTCTGGCTTAGATCCTTCTGGACTCTTCCACTAACTGTTCGATTTTAGTATTAGTAAGCTCCTAAGTTTCTGGTAGGGATTTAGACTCTTTCTGGCTCTCTGCGGATGGGGATCGGCGAATGCACGGGCGAAATCTCCCTGACTATCCTTTCGCCCGTAAACTGGGAGATCTGTGCATCTTGGTTGAGTCTGGCTCCGAAAGTAACTGTCATGTCTTTGTTCTAAGGCACAGCTATGGGCGGAGGCAGGTGCGAGCCAACCTGATGTTCAGTGGAGGATTTTGAATGACAGAGTTGCCTTGAGGCGGGTTTGAACGAGTCGGTAAGAAATTTGGCTGGATTAAGCTTGGAGTTGTGCCAAAAGGCTGGATGTTGCTGTTCGCCTGCATCAGTCTTTGCGGCGGATGCTCGAAATGGTTCATATTGCTTGTGTTGTTGCTTGCTGAGATCGGCGAAACGTAACTGTAGGGAGGAATGGAGCTGATATTGCTATAAAGGTTAGCTTGGTTCGACGGGAGGACCGAATCATGGCGAATCGAACTGCCCCCTTCATTGGTAACGCTAGGGATGGGAGGTAAGGAAATGCCTTGGATCAGTTTCTGGAGATTAGGCTAGGGCGGCATGAATACGGTAGGCTGAGCTTTCACTATATTGCTTGCATTAAACTCACTAACCTTGGCAACCTTTTGAGTCTATATGCTCGTATTTATAGTATTCATGTTTTTACTATTGTTTTTGATGTTCTTGATAGCAGGCTGCAAGGTTACCCAGTCACTACGAGTTTGAGCGTTTCTGTCAGTCATTAGCTGAATGACATGCTGCAGCTACGGTCCGTATCTATCTCCAAAGCGATTGATATTTTTGGAGAGAACAGAATAATTAATGACTGAGCAATCCTCTTGGTAGCACTTGTCTTGCTTTTCAAGCAGTCCAGCCTCAAGCACAATCAGAGCAAAGGTAAAGACGTCATTCTTGTATACATTTTTATTGATGATGGGTCGTTGGTTGGCAATAGATTCGCATTGCTATGGAGACAAGTATATGCTCTTATTGTAGCGGTTGCTTAGCACGTATTCGAGGTTGCTGGATATTCCGAAACTCATAGGATCGGCAATCTTCACATTTCCATCCTATTCGAAGAGGATATTCTTGCTGGTAAGGCACTAATGCCCGATTCCCTTCTCTTGGAGCAGAGCCAAAGCTGAAGAGGCATTCAGCAAACTGCGTATTTATTTTACTTGATAGGGCTTGTTCTCGAGGGTGCGAATTGCAATATCGTCGATGAGGTTCTTTTTGGGGTATTCCCAGAGGGTATAAATTTTATAGAAGCTGGAGCACATTTGATCCTCGGCTCTTTCTTCAACAACTTCATACAAAACATCTACTTTAAAGGTTGGTCAGGTTGGGGTGGGTGATGAGTTTTCTCTTCTGCAGTTTTTCTAGTTGGTTTGAGAACTCTCTGAGCTCGTTGAATGTCAGCTATCGCAGCAGGTATTCCTTATTGTTGGATTTCTTCTTTAGGAAGGTGAGAAAAAGTTATGGGATCTTTTATTATACTTGGAAGTCTGACATTAGGTCCCCTCCCTCCCGAAATGGGTTTGAGTGGTTTTGCCCCATGTTGGATTTATATTATACGCTGTAAGATCATTTAAAATCAATCGGCTGCTCATAGCTATCAAGAAGAAAGCTAACGACTGTTTATAGTTATTTCATATTTATTTGTTTCATTAATTATCAAACTGTTTTACTTCTTTCCCACTTATCTTAAAGGCTTTATATTCCCTTTCTCTCACAAGTTATAATCAGTTAGATGCGTTGTCGATTTATGTTTCTTGATTTTTGGTAATTTTACGATGCTATTCTGCGCAATATAATAATTGAATGAAATAATCATAATCGGACGAGTGTTCGCTGACCAATTTAATAAGAGTCTATGACGAGGAGGTGATCACCGAGTGGTAACGTGCCTACCTTGATTTCCCATCCCTCAAATATTACCTCCTTTACATGAAGAACGTCTATGAACGACACCATCATTAATTTTTTAGATTCCACTAATCCCACATCCAGATCCTGCCCCTCGAGCCAGAGACCAGACGCAACCTCGAAGACTCAGTTTTGCTAGTAGAGACGATGCTCAAACTCGGAAGGACTAAGGTGCAGAAATTCATCAAGTATAAAACCAGCTAAATCATATACCTCTGGGAGGAATTGCTGGAAGTCATTGCTTAAAACTAGTCATCCGATAAAGACCAGCATGACATATACTAAAAAAGGACAGACATGAAGTTACTCATTCGCATCATATACGGAAATATCGACTATCTTCAACAGTTCATCATGCTCAACCGAAAGATCGAGGCTTGCTTGGCCCACGTCACAAGAAACTATGTCCTTCCCTTCAAGAAGGATGTTCAGTCTTTGCTTCAAGTCAATGTTACGCCTCCCAGCCTCGATCAGGACCCGAGAGCCAGCATTGATTCATTAAAAGATTAAATAAAATACGAAGATAACGTGGTCTTTAAGAAATCCTTCCACTCGTAAAGGTAGTCAACCAAATCTAACGAATCAGAATAAGTCTATCTGTAAGTGATTTAAAAAGCTTCCAAGGATCTTCATTCATCAATGGTCTTCCTCAACAAGTAAGCAGAGGCCAAACTGAAGTAATTCACACGCTTTTCAACCAAATACACAACAACAAAGAATTACTTTCTACTGGGACTTTACATTGGCTTGGGAGCCGTTATTTTTATCTCGCTCATTGTGCTTTTGGTGCTAAATTTCATCACTTTGGCTTATGACGAGAACAGAATTGACTCAATGAATTACATATTCCCCATGTTCAGAGGAGTCGGATTATTGATCCTTTACTTCTGGGGAATGGCTTGGAATGTCTATGGGTTCGCAGCATACAAGATAAACTTTAAGAATATTCTAGAATATGGATCCATTACTCGACTCATTTTCAGATCATGAAGAGAGCAGGATTCTTCACTCTTGTCTTTTGCCTCATGCTCTTTTTCTACCTGTTAGGGCTCTAAATCAACGATAATAGCAGCATTAAATTGCCAATCTAATACACACCGTTCATCGTTTGGACTGTATACTTCCTTTACATATTCTTCCCGAATCGATAAGTCTTCAACCCTCGAGGCAGAAAGTATTTCTACTTGCTTTTGAAGAAGATAGCTTTGTCTCCTTTCGTCAAGATGTCTTTTCTTCTCAGTTATGCGGCAGACCAGCTTGTTTCCTTCGTGGTACCCATCAAGGACTTTGCCTATACGCTCTGCTTCTACACTTCTAATTTCACAGTCGACGACGTTAAATCCTGCCTTAAATCTGACTCATTAGATGGAATCATCATCGCATATGTCGTGGCTTTGGTGCCTCTACTGATTCGCATGATCCAATGCTACAACCAAGCTCGGCAATCAAGTGGAAAGTTCATCGGCCATTTGCAAATGTGGAACTTCGGCAAGTACTTTGCTTCCGTTGTGACTTCCACTCTCAGTTTCTTCAATTCCTCCAGCCTTCACTGCTGCCCTTCTTCATCATCAGTAGTGTGATTAGCACAAGCTATTCCTACTACTGGGATTTGGTAATTCAACCTTAATATAGAAAAACGATTGGGGATTTTTGGAGAAAGGCACAAAGCACCGCTTCCTCCGAAACCATCTCTGTTACAAAAACCCAGCTATATACTATACTGCTATCTTTCTTAACCTTATCTTTAGGTGTTCCTGGACACTAACAATCTCTCCATCTGTGATCCGTTTGATCCCGAAATCAACTTTCCTTCCTTTCCTGACTGGCCTAATCTAAATCTTGAGGCGGTGCATGTGGAATTTCTTTAGAATCGAGAAGGAACATGTGATAAACTGTGCTTCCTATTCGATAATCAAGGAGAAACCTGATGACATCCTGAAGCGTCTCAGAGACCGTAAGGTTTCCAAGTCATTCAAAGTGGTGGATGATGGGGAATCCTCGATCATCCATTACGTGAAACTGTCAAACAGCGAGAATATGTCATACTATCGCAAGCTGATGAACATGGAATTGCCCCTAATCAGCAAGTAAACTGTCATTCTCTAAAAGCAATAATTCTAAAAACTGGTGGCTGAGGAGAGGAAGTAGGCCGATGTTTGGGAAAAGGAGGTCAAGAGTCATATCTTCTATGATATAAAGTAGAAATTCTATTGATTTGGATAATTTTAATGTAGATCAATTAAAATATTGAGAATCATATTTTGCCTTAAATAATTCTGAGTCTATACTGAAATTGATGAGATATGGATCACACGACAACTCAGCTAACGGAATGTCAGTTGTGATTCTATTCTTTTTCTCCTCCTTCTATTTCTAGTTGATGCTCTTTCTTCTCCTCAACTGCATTTCCAGTTTTAGGTGCTAAAAATATAGATAGACTGGGCTTTGCCCTTGGCACACCTTTACATTGTCTATAAGCTATTCAAAGAGAGCAAAAGCTTTGTTGAAGTTGTTCCTCAGTTCTTCGCATTTGATCTTGGTAAGCATGAGTATGAAGTAGAGCTCACTGACTTTGGAATCCTCACGAAGTTTTATGTTGGAACTTGTCTATATTTGCCTCACCTGCTCCAAATTCTCTTCAATCTATGTCTTATTTGTGGAAACGTAACAGTATATGCTGTAAGTCTTGAGCTTGAATATCTATTCATCATTAAAGCTTTCGGAAGACTG
>NW_022204930.1:0-29490 GCF_008831285.2 Nymphaea colorata
CAACCCCAACCCCAACCCCAACCCCAACCCCAACCCCAACCCCAACCCCAACCCCAACCCCAACCCCAACCCCATAGATAAGCCATATTTTATTAAAAAGTAAAGATGGAAAAAGGGGAGATATCAAAGCGAGTTGAGTATTGTTGAGTGGTAGTCGGTATAGGTCTGATAGACAGAAGTGAGAACATCTACTTGGGGCGACCTGATATGCAGCTTCCCTATCGAATCCACACTGAGGCATATTCCTTATCGTTTTTCCCCATTCATGAATTGTGTTGAAGGGTATGGTGCGCATGATTCGACCAGTAGTCTGCTCTACCATGATGAACATGCCTCGCTGCACTCCTACCAACCCATATTCTCATCAAATTCTCCACTCTTACCATACTCTTGAAGAAATGCGTGCAGTAGCCTTTGCTCTTGGACAGGATGGCCAAAATACCCTCTCTTGCTTACATCTTGCTCAGGTGTCGCACTTTGAAGTATTACTTTAGTATATGCTTCTTGTAGTTATCTTTTTCTGTTGAATTAATTCCGGCCAGTTTGCGCTTGCTGATGAGATTGCTGTACTAGAATAGATATTTATCTTCATCGGAAAGTTAGGAGTGCATTTTGAGTGCGCTATAGAGACTACTTCGTTGCTGGAGAGAGGATACACTCCTCTAAGGTATTGGCTTGCGCAATAATTGTACATGATGGTGCGACATCTAGCCGAATTCTTGCTCTCCTCCATGTTTTTCAATGCAACTACACCGAATAATCCTCTAAACTTTTGGTATTCTTTCCACTTATGGTCCTCCTCCTCGGATTGACAATAATGGTTGAGGTTATCAAGCAAATTGCCTCTTTCCATCAAAAAGCCATTCACTTCCAGCAAGTATTCAATCGAACTATCAAGGCAGTAAAACTATATAATCTCACTCATGAGTTCCTCGACAGTCGTATATGACTCAATGAAGAAGGCCTTCTCCCGAGGGAATCTCACTATTAGCGGAACTTTGGCAGCGTGGAAAGAGCAGTAAATCTCAAAAAGGGAAGGACTATACTATCGGTCCCTGTCAAAGTCTATATGAAAAAAAAACTACTTTTGATGGTGTGGTAGAAGCAGTAGTTTAGGAGCTCTTTGGGAAAGTTACTGAAGATAGTAGCCTCCTCGTAAAAGTAATTAAGGAGGGGAACGTAGAGACGAGTGGGGACTTTGATGGCACAGCAGAGAGTGCACATGATTCTCATGTAAATCAACTTGCAAGAAGAAGCTTGCTTGATGACTTGCAGAAAGATCTATTCTCTGATTGAATCGTCTCCACGCCTCGCCAGATCGATCAACTGACTGATCTAATAGAGGTAATTTCTGCTAGATTCCTGATCTCCCCCTGCCCGCAACAGATGCTCGAAGGCCTCCAGGGCGATTTAGTTAGAACTGCCTTACAAATTGGTCAAACTACGACTGATCATCGTGCGTTTATATTTCAGAGGGTCGGTGCTGTTGCCAAAGAAGCCGACCTTGCTGCGGAGGTGTTGTTTGCAGTATTGGGAGAATGTAAGTTTTCGCACGGTGTTGAGAGCCTCCTCGTGGTAGGCTGTAATTTACGAAGAGCGTAATCCGAGAATGGGTAATCGTCAGCTGACAGTTGGTAGGCAGATTGACGCACCATCCAACTCTCCAAAAAATCCTCCTTAACGAACAATTGAGAAGTACTGATTTCTATCTTTTTTGATCGACTTTGGCGAAGGTCTTCCCCCATGCCAAGGGAATCATAATCGAGGATTTTTACTGAAGTGTAGTTCTGCTGGAGGGGGCGGAAGTCAGAGATGCTATTAAAGTTGGAGAGGGAGCATGTGGAGTCGTTATCATAGGTAGAATTGACGGATGCAAAGCCACCCTTGCTCATCTTTCTAATGTCCTCCCTTAGTAATTTGCGTTTGATTTGCTGGAAGGCAGCTTCCTTGTGAGTATGGTTGACTCCTTCAATCCATATTACGATCTGCGAGGCCAACGTATGAAGTGAATTGGGGACATTCATTCGAATATAATTATAAATAGTGGATCTCCAAGGCCATTTCATCATCCAGCCAATATATGATGAGATATTAGAAGTAGGCCCTGCCTGATGCCAGAGTATATAATATTTAGATCCGATAAATGATATTCTGCAAAAAGATTTGCGCAGTGGTATCAATACTCTTACTTGCCACCTTTGCCACAGGGGATACCTTTGGGCGAAGCGGCAAGGATAAGACCGTTGTATAGTCAAGCCATTTCACGAGCAGTAATGATGCATCAACTAACTATACCCTCTACAATGTTGAAGTCGGCAAGCCACTCGTTTTCCTCCTCAAGCGTAAAAAGGCTCATTCAGCCATCAAGGAAAACCATCTCACAGTTTCCTTTAACTCGTAAAATCAAACCCACTCATGCAAACTGAAGACCGAGAATGGCATATGCGTCATCGAGGAAGTAGAGGAGAGCAGCATCACTCTCAATCTTTAGTGCGCTAAGACTCCCTGCGATGTTTCGTGGGTCATCTACCAACCTGAAATCAACAGAATCAACAATGGGCAGCTCAGTCAAGGACTCTTCACACTTTAATAATCAAATGACCACATGGTCGCCTTCATCACGTGCAACGATCCATAGAATAAAAACTTTCAAGAAGATGTCTCGATGTATGCTTCGAGTCCATTCGATAGGGGAGGCTCAGGCAACAAGCTGTACTTCCTTTTCGCGAATGAAGAAAAGGGATATCTTTACATCGACATCAAGGAAGAATCACGAAAGTGCGCACACGTATCCATCGCTAACGTGCCAAAGAGGATAGTGTATTCTGATTAGATGCTAAGGGATTACACTAACAAGCACTCATCATCAGTTATCGGCCTCAATATGCCCAAAAGCGATTTTAGACTTGACTGCATGCTGACAAAGCTCGATGATTTGGCCTTTGAAACAGACACTATGGTCATCTTGAGTGGAGTCAAGGGCAATTCAACAGAAATCTTATCATAATATTCAATCGCTCCCCTTGGGAAAGAGAAAAGCATTGAGTTTAGCATAACATTCAAGAAACCAAGTGAAGATTATGATTAGCTCGAGCTGGAAATAGTGGGAAAGGATGAGAAGATGACGATGATTAGCTTTGTCATCAATGAGGCTCTGACTCAGGAAATCGATTTATCATAAAGAACCTACTTCAATCTCAAGAAAGGCCAGTCTATTTAGTATTAGCTGCTTCCGGATGATAAAGCTGAGGATAGTGATCAGGTCTACTTTTTACCGAATAACAAAACCAACATCACACTAAGCAATTCAAATTGTTCTGCAAAAAAAGGATGCAAGACTAAACTTACTGCAGATGGTGATGTTTCAACTTATCTCTATGTCAGTAGCACCCCAGACGCAACCAAAAAGTCCATTTAGTATGTTCCACTCAATAAAAATTCCAAAACGAAGATAAAATAGAAAGAAAACATATACTTCAAAAAACAGGTGAAGGCTAATAAGGCATTCGAAATAGCAATCAACAGTCCAAATGTGATCGTTTATGCAGCTTCCAAAGAGAAATGTGAAACGCCAGATTCCGCATGTAACGAAAGAAGTGGAAACTACCTTCATCCATTTGCCTACACCCCCAAAAAAGATGGAGAGTTCATCATCAACGTAGAAGGTCTATAATCAGGGGAATTCATGATTACTGTGATCGAGGAAGATGATGAATATATTCACCTTGATGACGGAATTGCCTTCAGCTATCGGATCGAGGAAGACGAAGAAGAAATCCTCTTCAAGTACAAGCTAAAGGAAAAGACGGACGTTTCATTTAATCTAGTTGCTCCTCTTAACCATCTTAACCTATTCGTCTACAATGGCGATGAGGAACCTGATGAGAGTAGCACCAGTCTTAGTTCTGAAGGGTATATCGCATACGCCAAGGACTAAATCAAGAGTCTCAAATTCATTATCACTGTCAAGAAGACAGACCTTACTAAGAAAAAAATGACCCATTTCACTCTCCTTGCTTCATCCTCCAAGGCAGTTCTTCGACTAGAGCCTACAGTCGCCCACTATGAAACTTTACAGCCTCAAGCCACTAGAGAGTATATCTTTGAGTTCGATCCTAGCGAAGACTACATCCTCAACTTCTATACTCACAACTTCAAGGACGGCAACCTGACCATAATGTTAGCCTTGTCCAACAACCGCGTTTGGGATGAGAAGAATCTTGACATGCTATGGATCGATCGTGAGTCAGACTATCTCGACTTGAAGATGGTCTCAGCTTACCTCTGCAAGAAAGAGGGACAGTAAAGCTGCTAAATCTTCCTGCTCCTCAAGAACTTTATGGAAGTTGAAGTGGATATCACCATCACTCTCATGATGCGTTATTCCATCATCGAACTCAAAGACGGTATTTGGCAATCTTACCTCGAGGGGACTATTGCCAGTGATGCCTTCTTCTACTTCCATCCCAAACACATTGATAAAAACATTATCATTCTTTACACCACGATGATGGAGGATCTTAGAATTATGTACACACTATGGAAATCCGATTCTAAATCCCTCAATCCTACCGAGTGGCCTTTCCCAAGAGTAGAATTAGACGAAAATAAACCTAGTCCTAGGACTGTCAACCACATAACGATCGATAAGGAGCTATTGAAAAAGCAATGCTGGCCTAATTGCGTTGTTTTGATAACTCTATACCGAGATCCAAGTCTAAAAGCAAACCGTCTTAATAACAATGCTGATTACAAGATTATGGCGTCTAATAATCAGATATAACTGCCCTAAAGAACAAGAATAAACTTGGCGCTAACAAACAAAGAGGAAAGGTAGCTAATCATCGATCTAAAATACGCTCTTTAAAAGTAATATATCACGATATACACCTATCATACTCTTGGAAATTTTATAATAGTTGCCAACATAATCTCATAAAAGCAATCAAGATGCCCAGAGGAGTCATAGCAAATGGATTTTATTATCGATCATGGCGAGACCACGATTGAAATTAGTCGTATCAAGACCAAGATAAAATAATTAGGCATGTAATAAGATGGCAATATATACCTTTGTATGCTCGCCAAGGGAATAGAAGATGGCAAATTTTCAATCGAATACACAACAGATAGAAAATAAGTCCAACTTTTGCATGTCAATAGCTACCAAACAATTAAATTGTAAGCGAATGAAACTAAGATATACCAGATGGAAGGATTTTTCAACTTCTTGCTCAAGATCATTAGGAGAAGCGGATACCCCTATTTCTTGGCTTAGAAGTGCGACCTCGACAAGATTAAGGAGTGTGAGGAGACATTCATATCGACCTTGTAAATCGGTAAGCAATTGGTAAAGAAATATGAGTAATTCTATTAGCAGCCTTGCAAGGACTGTATGTACTACTTTAAATTCCACGCGGTTGAGCCATGCACAATAATGCTGCACCTCAACACCATCAACTCATAGACTGAGCTCAAGGAGCATGAAATAATCACTGATTTCGTCGATCCCAGCGAGTATGCCATGTACTCTATCACGCACATCAAAAAAGAAGACCTATCGGTTAACATCCATGTCCTGGAAGGAGATATCGAAGTCCAGTTCACCAACAATCAACAGGTAAACCTCATCAAATCAACTTAAACTGGCAAGAAAAGCATACACTTTTTCATCCCCAAATCCTATACCTACTCTGATAGCCAGCCTTCATCACAAAACGGAGTGGCAAGCTTTGGCTCATTTGAGTACTCGAACACCTTTGGGTCTTACCATATGACGATATCTAGCAAAAGCTTCAAGGTAGGGGCCACTTTTTCAATCACCTATTCATCTGGTGAGAACCAAGTTCAGCTGCAGGATGGACTCATCACTGACATAGTCTTGTAGCCGAACGTTCCATTCAAGTTTTACTATGAAAACGAGATAAGCCAATCCCACATCTATCTATCGCTCTCTGCCAGGGAGGAAAACATTTTAAGTGGACTCAATTTCTCATCATTCTACTTTGAGGGTGAAGGTGAAGAGGAGAATCGGGTGGAGTTTCACTTGGATATTCCAAAAATCCGCAAGAAAACTCCAAATCCCTCATACCTTCTGTCCCTGCCTGAGAAAAACTATTTATAAATAGACCTTATAAACCCTAGTCCCAAACCCGAAGTCATCTCCATAGGTATCAATCACCAAGAGCTGATCGTCCTGCCATTTGACCATGAGTTCCCCTTTACGCTCCACGCAAAAGAAGAGATTGACTTCTTAGTAGAAGTCAGTTCGCCCGGCTTCATCCATACTCAGATAAGAAAATGCGATGAGAGCGAGCCTCTCTTCTCCTACTCATTCGAATATTAGGGCTTTGTAAAGGGATAGTTCCAAAACGAAGTTGAACTCACATAAGACCCTAAGTTCTAAGATTTCATCAAAGTATCCAAGGCTGGTAGTTTTTACATAAACATAAAGGCGGTTGATTAGGCTTCGACTTTGGCAATTAATCTCAAATTTTTAGATTAAAAGCCTAAAGCAAAGCTTCTCAAGGCTGGAGGAAAAGGATTGATTTAGTATGAGCTTACTGACTCGAAGAAAGCAACTCTAAAGTTTTCGCAAGTTCTATGTAATAGCGGGGATTGCCTTGGCATCAGGTACTACAGCATGAGTTCTACCAAACTTGAAGACCTTTACTCTCAGTTGGTATGTCCTTCTAGTTTCTTCTCGATCGACTCCATGCAAACCTCCGAAGCAATTGCCCTAAAACCCATCCAATACAATGAATCAAACCCTATCGTTACTTTCACGCATGAGCTGACCCACCATTCGTCATTTGTGGCAGTGAAGGCAATCACAGGCACAGGGCAAGAGATCTATTATCGACCCATCGAGGTAATCACCATATGGGGTCATCTTTCTCGAACAAGCCAAAGCTACAAGATCACCATTGGTTGCATACTGATCGTATCGATATGCGCGCTCCTATTATTCGTGCGTTACAATGCCAGGAAGGGGTACCGAAGGATATAGTAGAGCGACGGTTCCAAATGATGATGATTATGCTTATATGTAGTTGTTTGGATTATAGCAATTGCTTTTAGGATGAAATCTGCAGTGAATGATGGCTTAGAGTTATGGTGTAGTTGGTTATCACGTTTGCTTTACACGCAAAAGGTCCTGGGTTCGAACCCCAGTAGCTCTATATTTTTTATATCTATCATACACCCTATTATTCAATGATACGACAAGATGGCAGGATGGAAGGGGGATGATTGGGTAAGGTTTACGATGTGAAAGTTTAGTGGATTATTTTTCTACAGAAATGATTATTATAAATTGAATGGGTTGTGCTCAAGGTAAATAAAAAGGTGAGGCCTAGAATAAGAATCTGAAGGTGTTGCAGAAGCCGACGGCTGCCAAGAAGGCAGTTAAGTTGGTCCTCTGCGGTAACGCAGCAGTGGGTAAGACATCAATTACCATGCGATATAAGGAGGGTGTGTTCAAAAAGGTGCATGAGCCCACGCTGGCCGGCGCCTACCAATAAAAGAAGATAAAGACCAAAACTGGAGAGGAAATCCAGCTCAACATTTGGGATACTGCCGGAGATGAGCGCTTCAGATCCATCATGCCTTTATACTACCGCGATGCAGAAATCGCACTCCTCGTCTTCGACCTCACCGACCCCGAAAGTTTCAAGGGCATCGACTACTGGCTCGGCGAGCTTGAGGAAAAAGTCAAGGCAGAAGGCATGCTTCTATGTAACGCTATCTTCATTTAGGCCTGATCGGTAATAAGAAAGATCTGATCGATGACAGAAGGGTCTCCAAGGATGAAGGAGAGCTGAAGGCCGCCGAGCGAAAGAATTGCCTCTATCATGAAACATCAGCATTGACGGGAGAGGGAGTTGAAGAGCTGTTCTAGAAGGTGATTGAGTAGTATGTGAAACGGAAAAAGGTGTGATTTATGATAACTCTATGTCCAGCTCATTATTGCATTAACCCAAATAACGATCACTGATAGGCAGCGACAATCAGCTCATCATTTCCCGTATAATTATAGATGTCAAAATAAAAACCTGCAGAAGCTAAACACAATGTAGAGAAAAACTATGGCTTAGTAGCACTTGAAAATACCGTGTTTTCCTTCTTCAATGCTCCAGAAGAGAGTAAATACTGCCTCTGTGACATCTGTCTTGAGAATTATGAGATCAAGGAGAAAGGCCGTGAGTTCCTAAAACAATCAAGTTCAGTCTTCAATATCGATGGTGCCAAGATGCGCAAGTTTTATCAATTGATTTCGAGCCTGGACCAAAAGATTTACTTCAGGTTGCAGATCCCTTAGCTATGCTTCTTTGAAGGAGGATAGGGTAAAGTATTGTATAAGAGCAAAGCGAATGGCATCGCACAGGTCTCAATTACTCCTTAGTTTCGAAAGCAGATCCCAAACTTCTTTTTGGATTCACGCAAGCTTGCACAAAACACCCATCCTAACTTCAACGAAAACAAATACAACCACATCAAATATTTCGAGTCTATCGTGCCCAGCTTCAAGCACGGACTCAGCAACGATAACCTCGACAATCGCCCTAAAAATTACACATTCCACTGTAACCAAAAGAGCGAAGAGGAAA
The DNA here is from genome assembly GCF_008831285.2 of Nymphaea colorata. NCBI lineage: Eukaryota > Viridiplantae > Streptophyta > Magnoliopsida > Nymphaeales > Nymphaeaceae > Nymphaea > Nymphaea colorata. The sequence continues at coordinate 8,610 of NW_022204930.1, forward strand.
ACTAAGTCTTCAGAGTCCACCAAAATGCAGCTGCTGAGGTGGCTATCATCAAGTACAGAGACAAGGGATTGGAATTAGTTAACGAAAAGCAACTGAGAGGCATCATGAAATCTAATGTCAAGACGCAAAACATCGAACTTATCCAAGGGTACATAAAGCCACATGAGAAGGAGAGTGAGTTTATCTTCAGTGAGTTTGTAGAGTACCGCAAGCCAGACAATGTTCTCATGTACAACCGCAGTCTAATCCAGATGAAGACATAAATCGGTCTTCTTTCCAAGTTCTCCAAAGAGTACATTCCACTGTAATATTTGGAGGAGTATGAGCAAATGCTTAAGGAGATGCCTGAGGAGTACTGTCTATACTAGACTTACAAGATGATCCATTACATTGAGATCAACAGGGACGTGCGCATCAAGCACTTGACAACTGTCTGGTTCAAGGACGAAGTGAGGGAGCTAGCTTTCTTCGGAGTTGCACACTTCGACTATGAAGAGAATGAGAAGATCACCACAGATGTGGCCAACATCGTGGAGCTAAAGGACATCATGAAGACGGATCTTACTGATTTGGAGCAGGAGTTGCTGGGAGTGTGGGAGAGCATGAAGAAAAGAAAGATGAAAAATATCAGCAAGGGACTTAGTGAATAAGATGAGTCTTTCCTAAAGGAAATTGAGCTGATCAAACAAGAAAGCAAATCAAGGAGCATTGGGGATACTCTGTCTCACTACAAAAATAGTCATTCATCCAAATGACGACTAACATTAAAAGCAAAGATGATTTATACCTTTATTCATCATATTCTATCATTCAAAAGATGACGTTTATCTCAGCTCTCTTAATACTTCCTTTGGCTTAATCTATTAAATAATCATCAACTTCTAAACCCTTAAAATGAAATCGCTCGCATTTATCTATGTAGCTTATATATGTATGACGCATTAATTAATAATTCATATTTAATTGTGCACTCAATGAGCGAGAAATCGTAGTTTTAGGAACTTCTTTTGCAGATACGGGCCAACCCACTACTTCCCAGACAGTTTTCTCTTTAATACTTGCAAGGACTGTGGACCAAATTTACTGGTTTAAGCAACTAAGAACGCCAAGAATATGATGATGCCTGCGTATAGATATAAGTTGCGATAATCATCAAGCATGAGGAAAAGACAAAAAGACGTCGGAAGAACCTATCGGAAATCGTTTAAGCCTTTAATGCATTATTGGCTAAGCAGTAGAAACAATCTGAATAAATAAAGAAATAGCCAGCCGAATCGATGACTGAAGTGAAGCAATAAAAGATATAAAAACCCAGCTCATAAGTAAACACAGATAAAACCGTTTAATAGCCTCCATAACCGCGTAAATGGGGATTCAATACTATTTCTAGATTTTTATCTAAGCATTTATTTTTTATGAAAAAGCCTGATGAAAAGCAGTCAAAAGAGTATTAGTCGAAAAGCACTAAAAGCTCAGGTGAGTATGAAGCTACTTTTAATTATCGATATCAGAAGCCTTAGCGATCACACAATTAACAAGAAGAGCTCGATGAAGAATAATAGTCATTCTTGCATTAAAAGACTGTATGCAGCTCCTCCTCAATCAAGCATAAATTCAATTGATTTGAAACATCAACAAATTCCTTATCGATAAATTATTTTTTAGTCAATTTTAGTATAGTATCTTTATCATCACAAAAGATAAATTATTTTTAATGTGTTGGGATGATAATTGAGGGTGAATCACTCTTTGAAGGTCCTTAGAGATACTGGCCCTCTTGAGGGGTTCACTTGAATTTAGTGCGTTGAGATTGTGGTAGGGACGGCTTCATGAATTTGGGGGAGGTAGGCTTAATAGTGTCAATAGAATCTTTAAGTTGGCTCATTTGCCTCTTGCAAGTTAGTATCAAATCTAAATTATTGCAGAGAAGGTAGAGCACCTTATGTCGGAGCACTTCCTGAGTTCCCGACTCCATGAAGAAGGTGGCATCTTCTAGGAAGCTTATGACTTAGGGACAGGCTGTCGGCCTGGCCCAACAGATACTCTTCGGCCATCAAATAGTTGGGGCAAATTATCTTGGTGAAGAGGTCATAAGCGTTAAGCGAGAACTCGATGAGTTTGTATTAGATGGCAGCAGCGATGAAGGTAAGTGTCTCTACTTACTTTTACTCTCCGTTGACGAAGCCAACAATCTCGTATGCGGCTGCACTGTGGATGGTCTCAACGAGTCTCTAGGAGTTTTTGAAGAGGCTGCACCGCCCGAGACTGGTCACGATGATCGAGAAGATGTGGTGAAGTGGTTTCTTCCAAAAAATGCCGAAGATTTCGCTGTTGAGGTTGAGGATGAGGTTGATCAGTGGGTCGCTGTTGAGCACACGCTGGAAGACAGTCTAAAATTTCTCGAAGGTCATCTGGTCCCACAGTCCATCAGCACTTGGAAGAACTTCATGAGAACTTTCAGACAAACGAAAGGTAAGGTTCGGTCGCCCTAATTGAGCTTATTTGCAGAGTTCCAAGATGACTAGTTCTAGGCTCTGCTCACAAAAGGGGAAGCGGTACTTGAGTGCCATTTTGCGGCCCAGGTAAATTTCCATGATGCTGAGGGCCAAAAAATACTATCTGGTGTTAAAGAATAACTTGCCCTTGCTGAGCAATCTTTGGTAATTTTCCGGTGTGAGGAAGTGGAAAAGATCGATGTAGAGATCCCCGATGGGCCCCTTGAGGCTGGATTCTATTTCCCTGTTATCGAAGATGTGCTCGACCGCATGAAGCCAGCGTTTGTGGTTGGTGATGACATCGTCGTCGGTCCTGTTGAGGAGGGCGAGGGTTTCGACCATCTTCGATCCTGTGACTTTGATGAGGTTGATGACTGCCTTTTTGCAGTTGGTGTCGATATGATACTTATTCTTGCGACTATCTCCTCCAGCTGCAGGAACGATGGCGGGAACAAACTGTTCTAAGCTTTGAAATTTGGTAGTGGTACTTTTATGAGAATATGATCAGAATATGATCAGAAAATGCTTGTGAAAAACTTTAATTAATCTTTTGAATATAATCGAAAATTCTAAAAGAACTTAATAGAATGGCATCGTAACAGATGATCGAGCGCCTGTCACAGGATTAAAAACTGTTGTCACTATTGAACCCCTCCGATCTGCTATAAATTAAAAATGCAATCAGAGATAATCCCTCTTACAGGTAGACCTATTCTAAACTTTACGTAAGGATTGATGTAAAACTCGAAACCAATGCCTCTTTTGAATTATAGGAGAAGCCTTTACTTGCTCCCATAAGCCCCCTCTGTGATGACGCGTCATATATTAGTAGATGGATGAAAAATGTGGAGGCAGATATTCGTTCCATTAAAAAAGAGCATAAAAAAGCATACGAGTAGCTGAAAGACCAAGATTAAAAAATCGAAGAATAAGTTAAAGCCACATCTTAGTAAGTAGTCAAACTGACTGCAAAAGAGAGTATATTTTTTTTTATTTAGACTTATGGCGTAGTCCAATCTTCATACTGTCAATCTTGGTTCTTCTCGGGAGTGGCGTTATAGCAGTCCTACATCTAATTTATTGGCCTGAGGTCCAGAGTTGTGCGAGCATAAATAAAGCAACTTACAATGTAGATAACACAACTGCTACACCTTAAAATATGAATTATTCTCAGAGTAGGGATCCCGAGCTCGGTAATTCCACAGAAGGGGAAAAAAAAGAGAGTTAGAAGAAAGAATTATAGTGTACTTATTTCAAGTTGCTAACAATCATCGACTTTTCATATTCGATGTTTGGCTTTCTCGCCAGTCTGATTTTCGTTATTGTTCAACTCTGCCGATAAAGCAGCAAAAAGCAGTATGTTCCCCCATCCAAACGACCTTCAAAATTACAATCGACTCCGAAAACGCAAGTGACCCCTTCAATTCAACCAGAAAAAGTCCAACCGCTGCCTTTACCTATAAAATCTTTACAAATCAACGTTATCCCTTCCATTTCGGAGTAAATAGGGAAGAATAAGTGATAGATGATGTTTATAGGGGTATGATAAAGATCCTAATTAAAACTTAAGTCATAACAGATAGATGCAAAATATAGATTTACCCCCAATTAGTACATTAAGTTTCTGGTCAATTCACTTATAGCTTCAAATTGGAAAGTAGATTTTTGTTTCATTGCAAGTCCAATAATTTTATTTAAACTGCAGCCATGAAGTAAGGATTGATCGAGGCACGAGTGACCCGCTTGGCCAACATATCGGAGAAAATACAATCCTTTATCAACTAAAAATCCAGCGCTACCTACACTCCCTTCTACCGCGACGAGGACCAGCCATTTGCCAAAAACCTCTAGCATCGAGCCAAGCGCTCCCTCACCGACTGGAGGCAACTCTACCAAAAAAATCCGAATAAGATACAGCCAAAGATCACAGTATACCCCTCCACTGCTGATGGATTTCGCACCAGGTGCTCGATGACTGGCCAGTGCCAACGCAGCAGGAAGGCCTATACTGCAGCCAAAGCATCCAGCACAACCGGCGATCGCAACTTCTTGACGCGGCAATCAAGAAGAGCTCACATGATGGAGAGCAAAAGGGAAAGCGCGGTTGATTTCGCAGTGGCCCAAAATTGCTATGAGCAGGAGGTACTCAAGGATGAGAATAACATGACTGCAAAGGCGAGGAAGTTTTATCAGCGTATGGGGACTAATTCGAGACAGAAGGACTTCGTGAAGGTAGGCCTCTACCTTTCAAACATCAGCGAGTTCAGATAAGACGATCTAAAGGAGATCAATGCAACCGAAAAGTACATAAACAACATGCGGGATCTTCAGCATGTGAAGATGACGCCGTACAATCTGGTGAAGATAAAGGAGAAGAGCAAAATCGACAACAACCGATACATATAGGCGACTTCTCAGAAAGCGCTCTCAGCGGAAAAAGGATTGCGATATTATGAAAGGGCTTGATATGATTTTTCTTTTAATACTTCCATACTCCAATCCGAATCTTTGATTCGCATAGTTAACTTATAATTGGATGCAGTTGCTCAAACGCCTTAGTTTTGCACATGTAGGCAGGAGGCACAGTGAGGAAATCACCTATACTCTATAGTCTTGCTAACAATTCAATCTTATCCTCTCCAGACCTGACGACCCCCCATAACAAAATCAGCAAAAACTTTCCTCTAAGGCAGTCAACCGACTTTTCGTCAGTTGCTTGTTCTCCCGCATCATCGGCAATAACTTTCCCTTAAGCATCTACCTCAGCCAGACCGTTAAGTTCCACCGGGACATCCTCTTTGACGAAAAAGTTATGGGAGAAATTGAAGTTATTAAGGATCTAGGTAAGAGAAAATACGAGATAACGACAGTCTGCAAAGACAAGACTGGCGAGGTAATAGTGGAAGGTATCGCAATCATCATGCAGGAGTGATTGGGCTTAACTTATCAAAATAAGGCTAACTAATAGGGTGTAATTGATGAAAATAAAATGAAGATCAAATTTAATCCTAGTCAAATTTGAACCTTGCATGGGTGGAAATTTCCCGCTGGCATGTTCCGGATAATGACTGTATGGTGGTGGTTTTTAAGCATTGGGGCTTGATGACACCCTTCTCTAAAAGGGATGGAGTTAATTGGCACCACTTGGCTGGCTACGTTGTAGGGAGTGAAGTTATGCCTATATGGTTAGGCATGGTGTTCCACTTGTTTTTTCATTAATGAAACATCCTCGTTGAGATAGTCGATCAAAGTTCTCTAAGTTTCTCCTCCGTCAGGGGTTTCAAAGGATGGCTTTTTCGCAATGCATTTATCAGTTTTGATGAACCATTTATCAGAAAGTTCGTTTTAGTTTTAATTAGAAAACCTTAGACTTCTTGGCAAGTTTGATGTTGCTGGAGTAGTTGGCTGGTTTACATCACTTTTTTGAAATGAGTAATGAGTCTGCTCAGAATTTTTGCTGCTTCTTCCCGCGTGGCTATTATAGTATGCGTCGTTTCTACTGTTAAAGGTCACCTTTATGGGATGCTGCTAAGAAAAGGATGGAAAAATGGTAGATGTCTTGACCTGTGGACTTTGGCTAATCCTCAAAAGCTTGAAATCTGTCCTAGGCGGAGGTGAGCAAAAGAAGCGCTGACTATGGTTGACAGCTGGTGGCGACTGTGTAAACCTCAGTAGTTTTCGTGAGCTGCTTCTACAGTTCTGAAGATTATTGACTGTTTCTGGGAGCGTTCTGGGCTAGTTGGGTTAGATCACGTGGTGTTTATCGGAGTTTGGAATATTTCTAAAGCAATTGTGTTTGAAACTAAAGATTTCCTTCGGCTGCGGAGAATGGGCCTGCTCCCGCTCACTCGCCTTCTGTGTTTTCAGCGCCATTTCCTGCGAGTAATTGGAGCTGAGTTCTTCTTGAACCTACTCTTCTAAAGATTTATCCTCTTTGCTGCAGAAAAGAAAGCCACACTTTGGTCCTTGATGCATTTTATGTAATAATTAATTTTGATTTCGATGGGATCACCAAAATCCGCAGATACAAAATAAAGAAGAAGGATAAGGATCGAGTATCAAAAAAATGATGTTGGTTGGGTGAGATCCTCATCTTCAATGTTCTAAATTTATGATAAATTGTTATGAAATTCTGATGAGCATAACTATGATCATAATGTGGCCACAAATGACTCAATTAGCTTTTTATTTGCATGTTCTTGATTTCTCTTGGCCATATTTCATTTTTTTATTAAAAAGTACAATAAGAAGTCTCATTTTTCGATTAATCCGCATTCAATAAAAGACTGCATCCCATTTTTCTTCCTAAATCTTCAATTATTTTGCTAACAATTCTTATCTTCAACCATATTAATTTCGTTAAAATGCCATCTTCAAAAATTAAAAAATCGTAAAAGTGTGGATACAAGTTTTGACATAATGGGGCATGGGTGATGAGTATATCTCATCATGGAAGTTTTAAAGGTGAGCAGTTGCACTTCGAGGGATTAATGCTTTTTAAAATGAGCTTGTGTTGTAAATAGTTTTATAACCATGCTCAAGCTGCTCTGCGTGCTGTTGGTCTGCTCCTTGGCTGTATCGCGGGACTATCCGCACTACAACCAGTGTGACCCGAAGTGGAAGGATTAGAAGCTGGGAACCTCCACCAACACCATTTGCCAAGTTGGAGCGCTCGTATCAGCAGCAGCCATCGGACTCTCCGGCGTCGGAGTCAACCAAAACCCCTCCACACTCAACACCTGGCTCAAGAACAACAAGGGATACATCAATAAGGATGATTTCGTGTGGGCTTCTATCAATAGCTTCGGAGTTCTTTTCGAGGGCAAGATCCCTAACTCCCTCCTCAAGATGAACCTCGACGTTGGATACCTTGTCATCATCAACGTGAACAAGGGACAGCACTGGGTCTTAGCTACCGGTTATAGTGGCAGCACTATCAATGTGGTTGACTCCCTCTATCTGAATGTGAAATCATATGACATATCTGCTGTTGTTAGCGGCAATAGCGGAGTATACAAGGTCCCACCACCTTTACCTTGCCCGTGATGATCAATGACCTGGAGAGAAAGTACCTAAGAGCTGAATCGGCACAGGATAAATGATTATCTCTTTATTATTCTAGATTTAGACCATGGTTTGGGGTTTTTTGTATAAGGACTATTTATTCATTAAAATATGAGATCAATTTCTTCTTCCTCGGGCTTGAGTTTCTAGGAATTGACGTATCTGTTGTACTTGTCTTCAGTTTAAACCATTTTTTGGAAGAGGTCAACTGGGTTGATGGTCATTTAGTAGTTGATCTGGCAGGAATAACTGCAAAAACAACGTTCACTCATGGCCTAAGGGTGTTTTTTTATTCTTTTCAAACAGCTCCAACAGTACTTATAGTCTGGAGGCTTCTAGGTATCAAAGGCTTGCGATGGTTTCTTATCCACTTATGTCTATTTTTCAGTTGGTTGAAGATGGAAAAGGCTCTTTGAGATGGATTCTTTGGGATAGTCTTTTATCTTATGATGTTTTTCCATTTCTTCAACCGAATCACTCCAGTTAACTTTCCTATCCCTCTTTTTCTTCTTTTCCCCTTTTCTGAGGCAGCTTGGACGTTGTTTGAGGCTAATCACTTCCAGAATGGACAACATCATTTTTTCCTGATCTTCTTCTTCAAGCTCAGGCTCCTCTACATCTTCTTCGTTTTTTCTCGTCAAAGGCACAAATTTTTGTTCAGCTTTCCTATTCTTGATGATTTATTAGATATCCATCTCTGTCTTTTCTCTGGATTCACCCTGTCTAAAATCATTGGAAGTGAGTGTGAAGGCGGGAGTGATCTTTTCCTTTTGTTTTTAGATGAATTTTTTCAGCTTGATCCTATATCCCACAGGAACATCCTTCCATTAGTCGATGTCTTGCTATGTGCAGGCACTCAATCGCTCGAGATTGGTGATTCCCTTTTATTTTAACTTCTGCTATACCGCTTCCATTTTCATATCTGTCAGCGCCAGCCTGAACATTTGATCATCTCTCTCTATGGTTGCAGCTGTGGTATTAGAGTTGACCTTTTTGGAGGGATACCCCATTGAATGCATGGTCTTACTCAGTTCCTTCTCGTGCTTTTTGGCTTTGATCTGCTGGCGAAGGTCTTCCAGTTTTTCCTTCTAAATGAGACACTAGTTACCAGTTTGTCCGCCTCACCCTCCAGCAGTTTATGGCTCCGCGGTTTTTAGAGCACCTTTCCGCCCTTCCCCCCTTTCATCTATTATTTAATTCTAAACAATCACAGGCAATCATTCAAACCAACTCATTAAGTAGTGAACTTCAGGTCTGCCTTTCGAAATATCTATACTGCTGTCGAGTAGGCCTACTGGTTGTTAAAAGTGACGAAGTTGTCACTGATTTCCCGCACGTATATTTTTATGTGCTTGATCAATGGGAATATCTTCGCATAGCCTGGCGAATCGGTGAATTTTATTGTGAGCTGACCGTGAGTGATGTTGGGCTTCGGGACAACCTCTTGCTTGGTTGTCTATTTGAACTTGTCATGTTTCCACTTGTTGTTCTCTTTGGAGTCCTTGATGATTTTTTTCTTGAGGTCGGCGAGCAACTTCAGCTTATCTTCCTTTCCGTTTGTTTGCTCATCTTTCTCACTCTCCTCTTCCTTGTCTTCTTTTTCGACCTTCTCCTATTTTGTTTCCTTGTGTGCCTCCTTGTCCTTCTGCTTCTTGATATCACTGATGGCTTTTAAAAAATTCTTTCTCATTTAAATATTACATCTGCTGGACTGTCACACCTATATATGGAGAGGAGATATGGCCATTCCCATTAGGCTGGTGGCTATTAATGGCCTTTTTAATAATATGCTACTCATATATAATAATAAAGTTGTGGGCTTCGTCCTAACAGGAAATCTAATAACATCAGTATGGTGGTAGAAGGTTGGTGGAGTCCCCCTTTACTCATGATATTTCGTAAAAAAACTGTGGCAAAAAATTGCAAAAATGAGAAACCGATATAAGTGCTTGTGGCACTGCATTTGATTCCAGTATAAACTCTAACTGGCTTTAATAAAATAAAAAACGGGGACAATCTCTAAGTGAATTTTCAATCTTTTAGGCTGTATCTGGTTGAAAACGATGAGTAGGTTGAAGAAAGGCACAATTATTATCTGTTGGCTTGCAAGAATGATTGTTACTCATTTGTTTAAAAAAATATTTTATTAACTCTTCTCACCATGGACTCCCTGCTCTCAGAGTAAAAACTCTTCAACGAGGACACCTTTTCCTCCTCCCCGCAAAAGATGTGTTCCTATGCGGGCAGTTATTCGCTGGTCCGCAAGATCCAGATGGGCGGACAAGCCTGGTAATCATTCAACCACTCAGCATCTACCTCTCGCAGAGGGATCAAACTTACTACGCACTCAAGGTCTACAGCCACGGGGAGGCGCAGCTCAGAGCCTTCAAGAATGAAGTCGCAGTGCTAGAAAGACTGGATTGGCGGGGACTTGTCCCCATCGCATAGACCGCAGACCACGTGCCTTTTCGCTGGGAAGGCGAGGAGGAAACCACAGCCCACATTATTGCGATGCCTTTCATCGAAAGAGGTGACCTGTTTGAGTGGATGGGCAAGCACGGTCGTTTTACTGAAGAACTGGCTCGATATTTCGGTAAGAAATTGGTGGCTACCCTGCGATATCTCAACTCTCAACATGTGTTTCATAGGGATATAAAACCGTAAAACATCCTCCTTGATGAGCACTTCTAGCCCCTTCTCTTGGACTTCGGACTCTCCATGGACAGCAGGCACAGAGTTCACAATTTTGTTGGGGATGTTCGGTATGCCTCGCCGTAGGTTATCAAACATGTGGAGTATACTGAAAAATCAGAGGTATATAGTTTGGGAATCCTGTTATTCTATTTGTTGACAGGGCAATATCCATTCACACATGCTCGGGTTTCAGACCCACATTACCGGCTTTTGCTCTAGAGGAAGCACCACAGTTTCTGGGAAAAGATAGAGGCAAAATTGAAGGACAAGCTTTCGACCAGCTTCAAGGAGCTATTTATAAAGATGATATCACCGAACGCTGCCAACCGGCCCAGTTTCGATTAAATTCTTTAGTATAGCTGGTTCTGCGAGCCATAACCGACCCGAGAGCAGTACCAGCGGTGCTTTTAGAGGCAGTGCTGCAGTTCGGATGCAGCTATGCCCAACTGATTACTTACTCTATTCATAGAAATCACTATTATTGCAACTGCTGATGATCTTCGACCAGAGCGAGCAGAGCCTCAACGCCTGGAAGACCGACATGCACCTCTACGAGAAGGGCAAGCGAACCAAACAGCCCTTCGGCAAGACTCCCAGCACAGTCCAGCACGTCACCCACGAGCAGATCAAGACCAAGGAGTGCCTATTCAACCCCATACTCCAGACCTACCAACGCGAAGATGACGAACGCAGGCACAGGATCACCACCGACGATAAACGCGCAAAGTCACTCGCCAACCACCTTGTAAACACCTTGCCATGCAGAAGCAAACCCTCAAATACGAGAAAAACTTCGACATTGTCAGCCTCAAATCAAACGATCCCTACGTCTAACAACTACCCGCACGCAAACTTGGCCCCATTCGCAATGCCTACAATGTCATTAACAATCAGAAAATGCCTTAGTACTATTTTCAGAATAGGGAGATGAGACTTCCAGTTGAAAGAGAGAAAAAATTGTTGGAGAATTACAAAAAGGAATACGACATTGTTTCGAATGTCTATAATGAGAATCATGAAGAACGCATACGCAGTGAAGTTGAGAATTAGGCCCAAAAACTCAACGATAAGTATTGGAAGACGCACAACTACGACCCTGTCTATGGCCACTTCTATGACTCACAGCAGGAGGAACAGTTCCAGAAGGAAAGAGTGCTCAAAGAGAAAGATCATGGACGCGATGCAGACAAAACGTTGCCACCATCCTACGTCTATCGCGAACCATTCATCGCTGACTACACAAAGCCCCTTACAGACACTCTTAAGATGCTGGACTAACGCAACGCCAATGCCAAAAAACGATATCAGACAAAATACGTCGTATTAGATGAATACCAGAAGAGAAACCTTTAAGAAGAGACAAAGCATGATCAGATCGTCAAGAACCATGTTCATTTCGGCCGGATTCTCGATGAAAAGGCAAAGGAATTCGATATTGTGACTAACAATCCCTATAAGGAGACGCGGGCGGAAGAGCTTTACGGAAAGAAACTGCAAGTGCCAAGTTGGGAGGTTCTTATAAAATAGGCTTCTAAGGGATCTAGCAACAGGCCAGTGGCCATAAAGACCGGCGGTTTTGCATGAGTTCATGATTTTTTATCATCTCGCATTGAGCAATCGCGTTTTATTGCTGGAATAATAATATAAATGCGGAGCAAGCGGAAGGAAGTCAATAAATACGTCTTCAAAGCTGTCGAAGAGGTCAGAGAGACTGAGGGCGAAGAAGGTATTCAACGCTCAACAGGCATAAAACCTTTTCAATTGGTGAAGTTGAGGCAGGGGCAGCGCTCCAGCTTCGATTTGGCACATACGAACAATTAAATTTTGCATCGAAGAGGCGGTTCTAATAACCTCTACAACGATGAAAAAGATATTTACTTAGATCTGGTTATCAAGCAAAAGCTCATTGTTGATGCGCAGTCGAATCAAAAACTCTAGAGTGAAAGAAAAAATATCATCTCCTTGTAACGGTAGCCGATTGATCAACCGCAAACAAACCCAAAACAGCAAAATAGTGATTAAAAGTAAGTTGTGGGTGATGATGAGCAACAGATTTACACAGAAACAGAAGAACCTTACTGCATTTAATCTTCCCATCAGCCGGCAGAAGTATCCAAGACATTTGAACGCGAAACCATCAGTACAGAAATGAAACAGAAAAAAAGTAAATGTCCGTGCTGCCTGCAACTCAATTCAACTAACGCTGTTATTCGTCACAAAAACGAAGAAAATTGCTTCAACGCTGAAACTTAAGAGAGAGAAGGTTCCTCAGAAGATATTGGAGTTAGTGAAGAAGCAAAGCAGGAACTGAGAGCCATGAAACAGAAAGCGTTGCCTCCATTTTCGTTCACAAGCACCAAATGGAGATCCAAAAGTGAAACGCTTCAAGTTGATAAATGGAAATAAAAATATGGAAAAGACTCTCATCAAGCTCAAAGACTGATTAATTTTGAAAAGGCTGTCTCAATGACGAAATTCGACAAGCGAAAGGTCAAAGTAAATGAACCAAATAATTATTATTCAGAAAGCCAAAGGGTGGCATTACCAATCCTCCACAAAAGCAGATAACTCTAACCAAAGGCAAAGATATTTAAATTCTCACCAACCAAAAGAGAAGATAAATAAGTGATCAAAATCTACAATCCTGAAACTGAGTTTCGATCCAGTTATTTACTACTTGCTCATGAAAATTTGAAGAAATAAAAGAAATCAAGCTAGTCTAGAAAAAAGAACAAAGAAAGTGAGGAGAGAAACGAAATCGCTATCAAGAAGATGTATAATATTTAGGAGAAGGCTGAATAACCTTCAAAAGTGCAATAGACTATTGAAAGCGTTATTGAAGAAACTTTAAATGCTCTGGCCGAGAAGTAAAAGCCTAAGCGGAAAAAATCTAAATTCCCTGAGATTCAGATATCAACCTTCTACTCCACAAAAGAGTAATAAGACGAGCGTAGAAGAATTCGCTTGGAAAGCATGCAAAGACTGGCCCGATAATGGCGTTACAATCCACCCAAGAAGGTGTACATGGAGAAAATGATGGAATAAATACCCTAAAGATGGGAATATGGATAAAGCAGGGATAGTAGTCGCGAGGTTGATAACTACTTGCAGCACCAACAAGAAGAGGCTAAGCGGGAGCAACATCAAAGGGATATGGAGGAGAAAAGATTATAACAAGAGTTGCAAATTCAAGTAGAGGAGTATTTGAGCAACGCATAAGTGGTTGTCCGTCAATGATAATAATTTACGACTGCTCATCATCATTCTTCTACCAAATTTTTGCTCTCTTTGTCAGCTTTGCGCTTCTTTTCAGAGTTGAATTCGATCTCGTAGCAAGTCACGTATATCTCGCCATGGGGTGTATTGCCGATATCAACTGTACGGATCTCTCCAGGTACAAGGGTGAAATAATTATCTGCAAGTTGTAGAGGAAGGTAGTTATCGTTGAGTTTCCGATAAATCCATACGTATGATGCAATTTTCTTTGTTGAGATGGTGAGAGTGGTTCCCTGGATCTGGTAGGTGAGTTATGGCATTGCGTTAGTTCTATTTATCATTGGAACAAAGAAGTAGTTATTGATGCTGACGAAGTTGTCGAGCGTTCTGAGCTCCATTCTTAGGAAGCCATTGTTTGTGAAGTTTCCATATTCAGTTTTGTTGAATCGGTGAATAAGGTTGCGCTCAAAAGGTTTGACTACTTTTTCAACCGTGTGTTTGACCTTCGTGACATCTCCTGCAAAGGTGATGATGGCCAATGTCGCATGGCAATTGAATGTTCTATTGTAGTCGTTTACCACATATGTCACATAGTCTCCTGTGGATTTTTCGTGTATTGTGTGGATCATGAGTTGCTCATAGACATTTCTGACCTTATAATGAGCGGCCTTATATGTGCCATAGTAGTCAACAGTTGCCCAAGAAGTGACTGGCCAGACATCGTTAAGCTGCCAGTATAGGCTGCCCATGTTGTAAGGCTTATTCAGACGTAGAGTGGTGATAGCCATCTCCAAAGCATATGATTGCATTATCTGGGAGAAATATGAAATGAGAGTCGTGTTTCCAGTTGCTCCAGAGTAGTTAAAAGTGTAGCCAGGCAGCAAAACATGACCATAAGGGTGGCGCTCATGCAGCCTCATCACGTAGCTATCGTTACTTGTCGGATAATATAAATCTTCAGGCTTAGTAAAACGCTGCAGAGATGAAATATCAGGCATCGCTTGCATTCCGTATTCGGAGTTAAAGCGCCCAACATATTCTTCGTACTCTTCGATTGGAGTGCCTGCAGCCCAAACACGCCAGAAATGGATGTCTCCTGAAGCAAGATTTTTAGTAGAAGATGAGGAAACAGAAGGAGATGTTTCCCAATAATACACTTCAGGGTGCTATTCTTTGAGAACTTTAGGCAAAACTCCTTTGAAAACATCGCTATACATCTGCTCCACTTGGGCCTTTTGAGTCTCTGACAATCCTTTTTTCCAGCCCCACTCTTGCCATCCGATCCAGACTTCATTGTTGCCATTCCATAGTCCCATAGATGGGTGATGTCTGATTCTTTTACATTATCTCTCATTTCTGCCTCAATATTGGCTAGAATTTAGTTTGAGCTGGGGTAAAGAGCACAAGCAAACATGAGATCATGCCAAATGAGAATGCCAGCCTCGTCCATACTATTATAGAAGTCATCTTTTTCGAACTGTCCACCACCCCATAGTCTGATCATGTTGAATCTGCCAAACAGCGCATAGTTTGTTATCTTCTCATAGGTGCTTTTATTCGTTCGAGCCAGCGACATTTCTGGAGGGATGTAATTGCCGCCTCGCATAAAGACATCATAGCCATTCAGGTTGAAAGTGAAAGATGTTCCGTTGTAAGTCTTACTGAACTCTTGAACAACATTGATGGTCCTAATGCCTGTAGTAATGGACTTCTCGAAGGTTTCTAAGGAATTAAGGTTAACTAGCTTAACTGAAACGACGATGAGGTTGGGAGTGCCGAGATCCCAAGTCCACCAAATATGATCCCAAATGTTGGTGGTGATGTTGAAGGGTAAGCTAAGAGAAGTGGTTGTTGTGGACTTAATTGGTAGGACTTCTTCAAAAATAGTTTGACTGTTTGATTTACGTTTGACCGATAAAGTGAGATTATATGAGGCCAATTGGTCAAGATGGCTCAAATCTAAGCTGGCTTGGCAGTTAATTCTGGTGATAGTCTTGTTGATAGCGCTGTGTGTGAAGCGGAGGTTGTCAATCCTTGTATCGTTGTAAAGGACTGCAAATACTTCCTTCCAGATGCCAACTGATAGGATACGTGGTCCCCAGTCCCATCCATATTGGTATGCGGCCTTTCTTGTGAAGGAATAATTTTGAGGCAGGCCGAATCCGTATGTATCCTTGAAGATTTTTTCCTGCTGAAGGTCATACTTAGTACTGGCAGTGAAGTTGACCACAAGATCATTGACGCCCTTAAATTTGACTTCCACTTCGTATCTTCGGAACATATTGTGAGCAGAGAGGATCTTTTAGCCGTTGAGGTAGACCTCTGCATGGGTGTCCAATCCCTCAAAAACAAGATATTGATGTTTGGAGTTGAGGATATTGGAGGGAATGGAGAATGAGGTTCGGTAAGAGGCATCTTTGGTCTCATACTGGTAGAATTGAAGGAAGTTGTCGCGGTAGTAGGGGTCGCTACTGATGATTTTGTTGTCGATTAGATCCCAAGCCAAAGAAGATGGGATAGTGGCTGGATAGTCCCTACTGCTGCCCTCGTAGCGGAAGCTCCACTGCGTCAAGGATTGAGAGAACCTTGCCTGTTGGGTTAAGGTAACCAGAAGGAGGAGCAAGACGAGCATAGCCTTCATGTGTAATTAAAATAACTGGAAAAAAATACCACCTATTCATAAAAGTGGTGGAACATAATTCGATCGGATTTATTTTATTTATTAATTATCTTATTGTACTTGCGTTGATTTATATACTTATACTTAATGGGGAACTTTCTTGTTCGGCTCTCGTAAGCCATATGTCGCTGGTTCTTCCAGCCAATCGCCAATTATCTTATTAGGCCCATCTACAAAGGATTGCGCGACATAGCGAGAGCTTTATTCTTTCCAAAGAAGCCACATGATGATTATCACAATCCCAATGCTGCTCCTATTCCTCCTCCCTAACTCAATTAAACTGATGAGGAAGAGCCTGCTGAAACAAACATGACTCCTGAAGACAAGTTGTTGTAGGAACAGCACTGCATCACTGTTAATCAATTAGTTGTGAAGTCGCCCCCTGAGCAAGAAGACCTCGATGAGTTGGCCCATTCCTATGCCGAGCTGGCCGTTCTCTACTCCAAATACGGCAAAAGAGAATACGAGGAGTGCTTAAAATCAGCCAAAAACATCTTTGGAGCTTGTATAAGTCGGCACTTTGAAGAAAATATCACCTTCCTCAACAATATTGCAACTAACCTTGACTCCCACAAACAGCAAACAAAATCAATCCCTCTCTATGAGGAAGCTCTTAGTATCGCTGAAATCTACCTCCCACAAGCCGATCAGCGTATTATCGCTATCAAAAACAATCTAGGCTTAGCTTGGATAGCTACTGGCTAAGAGGAAAGAGGAAGGGAGCTTTTGAACTCGAGCAGTCGAGTTATTGCCAGGCGTTAATAAGCAGACCCTTCTTTGAAGGACCTCATCAACAGCAATCTCAATTTCCACAGAGGAAAAAACATGTCGGCAGAAGCCGAAGAAGCAAGGGCAGTGAACTTTTAATGAGGAATGATTTATTGCCAGTTTGATACTGAAAAAATAATAATAGTGATTTGTCAGAAAACAAAAATGAGGCCGACGGGATTTGAACCCGCAACCGTTGGATTTGGAGTCCAACGCTCTACCGTTGGAGCTACGCCCTCTTGAGATGCCCACTTTGCACAGATTTCATTTAGTTCGCTTTCTGGGTTAATCCTATATACTTATAATCTCAATCCGATATAATTGTAATTTAAAAGCCTGCATATGCTAATAGGGATAAAGGGTGGGCTAATAGATGAGAAATGAAGTTATAAGGGAAGGAGTATCAATCAGTTGAAGCTCTTGGCTAATGTGACCCATTCTTCAATTTCCTTCTCCTTTTGCTTGCGTTCAGAGTCGTCGACTATCTTGCCAAACAACTCATCAACGATCGCCTCGGTGGCGAGGGAAGCCTTGGCCTTTGTAAACTCCTTTGCGTTTTTGAGATATGTGTTGTAGTCACTCAAGTAGAAACTAGCAATGACGTTATCAAGTGGGTCTTCAGGCTCTGGGGTGAGGATGAGGCCGTAGACACAGTCGATGATCTGGCGGAAAGTGAGAGCAGGGGAATAGTTTCGGTCAAAGACTGAGTGGCAGATACGTCCTTGCGAATTCATGTTGCAGTGGTAGATCGGAGTAATAAAACGCACCTCTGGCGCCTTGAATGGATAGTCTCCTGGGAATTGAGCATAGAGCAAGAAGAGACCATTCTCATAGGGAGTTTCCTTGGGACCAAGGAGCAAAATCTTCCATAGATTAATGTTAGCACATGGGAAGATAGCCACGAACGGGTGGGGATTATCGCTGTAATTTTGAATTTCCTTAGCGATGCGCTTCAGACTGTTGTTGCCCGACAGCTTCTTAGCCTCTCCCTCGTTTTGGAACTTTTTAACCATATCCTTCGCCGAAATACCTCCGCCCTGAGCTTCAGGGACTTTGAATTCGTGAACAGTATTAGGAAGGTCGAAGGGCAACAGCTTAGCCTTGATGATGCGCTGCTCAATAGAAAGTTTATCAATGCTTTCATCAGCCTTGCGAGCACGGACGCTAAGCACAGTTTCTTGCTCGAACAGCTTCAAGCTTTCTTCCAAGTTGCGTGTAAGATAGCATTTTCCACCTGAAGCAATCGAGATTGTCTTTAGTCCCTCGCAGTTGGCTCCAACTGCAAATGAATCAATGACAATCTTATTCTCGACGAGTATGCGAGTGGTCTCTTCGACTGAGTATTTCGATCCAGTATCTTCTCCATCAGTAAGGGCAACAATTCTGAGCAAGCAGTCGGGATAGTTGATTTTGAACTTTTTGAGTGCATCTGCAGCAGTGACTACTGCGTCGTACATGAGAGTGGAGCCACGAGCTGCTGCCTTTGCGATGAGACGGTTGAAATCGTAAATTGCCTATGTGAAACCGCAGTGATTCTCAATTGTGTGGTCGAAGAAGAAGAGCGAAACCACGTGCTACATGTTGTAGGCGATGGTTCTGAAGGCGAATGCCTCGAAGAAGGACTTCACTGCACCAATTCGCTTGAGATCAGGCTCGTTGAAGAATTGGCAACCCATAGATCCAGATACGTCAAATAACACTGCAATAGCTTCCTTGGGAGGACGGGTGATAACGGGCTTGAGGTTGGTAAGGTCAATCGCCTCCTCTACATTTTCACTACGGACATTAGCTCCCATAAGGTCGAGGTTGACGGCCTCTTCATTGCCAGTCAGCACATCGAATAAGTTAAAGGGACGTGCAATATCCTTGTTTTTGCTCACAAACACTCGCAATTTGCCTTCCTTGGTCTTCAGAAGCAGGTAAGTTGAGGATTTATTCTTAACCTCCAAAGGTTGATGCACCTTTAATTCAGGATAGCCTTCAAGTTTATTTCTGTAGAGATCTACAGCTCCAAAGGCAGGAATGGTGATGGCAACATTTTCAGGTCGGAAACCGCTCCAAAAGAGGGAGTTAGTGCCAGCATTGTCCACTTGATTGATTAAGAACTGCATGTAGAACTCTTCAAGTCCAGGCAGGGCGAATAGTTGGTCTTTCTTGGGCGCCTTTAGGGCGGGATAAGTGAATCCTTTCAATATTTGCTATTCAAAAGCTTCCCTGTCGACTAAGACAGTGTCTCCATTGTCCAGCTTAACGAATCTTGGCTCGCGAATGGGGCCAAGGGTGAAGTGGCAGTTGCGTTGGATTTCGACAAACTTGGCTTCTGCGCGTAGCTATTCGGTTATGGGAAGCTTTAAAGCTCCTTCAAGCACGAAGCCTAGGTAATCCCTAAACTTAGTGAACGACTCTTTCCAGGTGAGCTGGTCAAGAGCAGGGGTGCATCCTCTGAGGAAGTCAGAAAGTGAAGCGAGGAGGCCTTCCTCGATGGCGATCCTGTGGACCTGACTAACGAAATTGTTTGCAAAGAGGCACTTGAGATTGTAGGCAAGGGGAAGGTTTCCAGTCAAGGGGCGTAGGTAAGCGACCAGTTTGATTTTGTCGTCTTCTGAGAGGTGGGCAGAAAGGGTGAGAAGGGTGGATCTTAGCTCAGCAATTCCTTCATCAGATTGTTCTCGCACGTGCTTGATATCCTTGTAATAGAACTTGTCGGCGAAAGTGCAGGGGACTAGGTTGTTACCCAGTTTGAATGCAACCTAGACAATTGAATCTGCTGCTAATCCACAGGCTTTCAATGGTTCTGCAAAGTTCATCAAAGGCTTGCCTCCAAACTTCAAAATTTGGTTGAGGGGATGATACTTAAGCAGTTCGAAGATTCTTGATCTGAGGGAGTCAAGACTGTTGTCGAGGTCGACTTCGAGTTGGTACTTCTCAGTGCCTCTGTGGATGGATATTTTGCAGGGATTGACGATTGGCTCTGGTTTTGGTACAGCAGTGTCTATTGTGGCAGGGGAAGCAGTGAGAATCACCCACATCTACTCTGAGAAATCTAGTTTAGGGAGGGGAAGGTGCATGAGGTCGAGGTTGTAGATGAATGGCTGTCCCTTCCGGTTGTAAAGCAGTGCTTTCAGGTCTGTTGGCAGACCCAACTCCTTGACTATGGTCTCGCTGAGGTCAAAGAAAGAGCTGATTTTTTCGGAGATTGGCACTTCGATAAGTCCTGTCTTGGGTAACTGAGGGCAGCGAATCAATAGGCGATGCTTTATTTCTGCTCCGATCATGGGGACTGTGAAATTTGAAACATCCAAGAGCGAACTTTTCAAAACGAGTTCGTTATCGAGGACAGCAGGAACAGCCACAACCGGTGCTGATACTGGCACAACAGCAGGTGGAGGCACCACGACGGGAGGGACGACTTTGGCCTTCAGATAGACCTTCACCTTGCAGTCAGCGAGTACGTCTTTGACCTCATCATCGGAGGCAAGTTCGAAATCGTCATTATCCTTAACAGCGATTTCGCTATCAGCTTCCAATTATTTCTTGGCAATCAATTTGAGTTTGACTTGTTCCTTGAGGTCTGCCACCTTTTCAGCAGCGAGGACGAACTTGAACTTGTTCTTGAGCGACAGATCAGCGGCGTTGAAGAGCTCAATGAAGTAGGGCTTTGCTTGCTTTGAGTCTTACATAGGAAATTTGTTATAGGCATATATCTTTTGGAGATTTATGCAGGATTATATTGAGGGATTCTGATAAGTCATTTATTGTATCGGTAATCATCAGCTTATATTTAGAGTGCCCCAGAGGGGCAAAAATATGAAAAATGGAGAGGGGTGATTGTGCAGTAGTCTTAGGTTGATGGCTGATGGTATAATTATAAATCTATGAGCATGAATCACGTGATCGGGGTTGGGGTTGGGGTTGGGGTTGGGGTTGGGTTGGGGTTGGGGTTGGGGTTGGGGTTGGGGTTGGG
>NW_022204931.1:0-38237 GCF_008831285.2 Nymphaea colorata
GAAAGCCCCAAGCGGTGTAGCATAGTTGCCCGGACTGACAAGACAACAAAAGTTCACTGTTAGTTCATTTATTATGGGTGCTACTGCTAGGGACTGCAAAAGATGGATGCATGACACTTTAGTTGACATGTACTCTGCTCTCCACCCAGAACCAGATTAGAGGAAAAAAGGAAGGGGCTTCAGCCTCCTCAGGGTATTCATATAACTAAAGCAAAAAATACAGTTGTGAAATGAATTTAATCCAAACCATCAATCAGTAAAGAAAACATGGTGACAAGAGCGTCATTTTCATGAGGATAGACCAAGGGTATTCGTATAAAATAAAGCAAAAAAAAGGTAGTTGTGATATGAATTTAATCCATAATATCCACCAGTAAAGAGACAAAGTGACCAGAACATCATTTTCTTTACGATAGACAAAGGGTATTCATACAAACTAAAGCAAAAAAAAAAAAACAGTTATGAATGAATTTAATCCAAAGCATCCAGCAGTCAAAAAGACAGTGATAAGAGAATAATTTTATTTACAATAGACCCAGAAGAATGGCTGCAAGGTGCATAACAATGACACTGGACTGCTTAATTGGATGCTGGCTTTAAGCACTAAAAGAGTGCACTGCTCATTCATTGAAGAAGAAGCCCCTTTGACCCTTCTCTCTCTCTCTCTCTCTCTCTCTCTCTCTGTGTGTGTGTGTGTGTGTGTGTGTGTGTTCATTCCATATGGTGACTTCAACTGATTTGGTTACATAGCTTCCTTTTATTGCTGGAACATTGCCTAATTTCCATCTTTTGCCTGTCTGTCCAATTTATGGAGCAAGTTTGCTTAGCTTAACAACAAATGCATGGCGTGAAGCAGCAAACACAGTACTTTATATCTATTTCTTCAAACTTCAAAATTCCATCTGACATTTCCTAATTCATTTTCTTCTACTTTACTCCGTATGTGTCAATGCATGCATGCATGCATCTGTGTATGTGTGTGTGAGAGAAAAAGAGAGATTGAAAAAGAGAGAGAGACAGAGCGAGAGAAAAAAAGGAAACAGTTGAGTGACCAAAAAGGAGTCCACCCATTAGGAATGAGATTCCTTCAGCAAAGAAATATTGTCTCAGAGACAACCACCTAGAAGTTCTGGCTGGATGACAAGGACCCTGCACCTTGCTTTTGCACATGGCTGCCATGTTACTTTTTGCCAAGCACTTTTCATGTTGATATGACACCCCTCAACTTTTTCCCCACTCTATGTATCTTAAACTTATTCTATATTCAACATTAATGGCACAAGAAGGTTTAAAACCCAAGACAATAATAGATGGTAGAATTTCACTTTCTATTTCTAGCTGAAAACAAGTCCTTCACATCATTCCCCGCACTAATTTTGAAGTTGTTGACGTTTGGAATATACTGTTGTGCATCATCTTCATTCCTACGTTCAGTTAGCTGGTACCACAACTTTTTTGAAGCAGAAAGCACTCTCTTGCTTGGGAGTCAAGAGCAAACATTTCTTTAGGAGTAACAAACGTTATTACTCATTACTGTTAGTTGGTTGAATCCGTTCATGTGATTGAACCACATTCCGATTGTGTTCTCAACTTATACATGTTGTGCCACTCTATTACACACATATAAATATATAAAATATGAGAAATAGTAACTAGCATTGGGGTCAAATGGCTGTCCATCCATTAGCAATCACTTTCTTGACCAAGAGTAGTAGACCTAATTAAAGGTACAACATACAATTCTTGATTGATATTCAAATTTGGTCATCCGGAATAAGTGGACACACAAATGTTTAGCTCTGAAGGACTCATATCACTGCACACCAGATATCAGCTTAACAACAGTTAATTTCCCATGTGCCACATGCCAATTCTACCTACAAAATTGGAAAAAGTGGTCACTCAGTTTGTGTGCATACCTCAGGTGGGAACATTAAAAAGTCTTTTACAATTATGAACAAAGTAAATAAGCACCTTTTTCACCCAAAGTAAATCTTCCCACCTACATTTTCTCTTTTTTAACTTGGGTATCTTTCTTACTGCAAATACATGAAAAGATAAAAGATTTATCTCAAGAAGAGAAAGGAACTGCAACTAAACAGAAAGATACAGATCTGAAACGGATGCAGTTGGTACACCCTTTTGACTTCAGGGAGGGTGCATGCACTGCCCTTCAGGGACCTGTGGTTATAGCATTCCTGCCTACTGGGGTTCAGGCAAGGTAAACACCATGGCTGTTAGGGGTATCAATCATTTTTAATAGTCACAATTAATGCCGTGGTTGTTCCATAAACAAACAAAGCAGATTTTTGCTTTACCCAGTGATGATGACCAACCTATTCCATTCACTTAAATGACCATGGCTGTTGTGTAAATGCACAAGCCACAGACCGTTACAACTGCTCACCGGATGAAGGAAATCGTGAAGATCATTCGAGCTCAATGAATGAAGAAAATCATGAAGATCATGACAAATCAAACAAAAAGGCAACTATACCCATTAGATTTAGAGTGATAAATCAAGGAAGAACACCTCACGAGGCAGGGAATCTAGGCAAGAAAAGTGGCAACATATCCTCATCAAAGGAGAAAGAAATGATTATAGAAACTAGAAATTTAAGGAAGGATTGTTTGAATTTTAAACAAATCTGTAACAATCCCTCCAAGAAACATGTATAAATTTTCTCATCAAGGGAACCTCATATCCATCATTTTTCTTTGTGTGAGAGACAGAGGACGTAGGATTCTAGTTAATCCAAACCACTTAAAATTTGAGTCTTGCATTTTTCCTTTCATGGTATCAGAGCATAGTTCCGTGAGGATTAAGGATTTCTACATGGCTTCCGGTGCATCCTCTTCGTCCTTCATGGCAGCTAAGTATCCATATCCTTCAACGGTTAATGTTGCAAATTTTATCTCTATCAAACTCTCTCACAAGAATTACTTGCTTTGGAAAACCAAAATGCTTGGGCTGATTGAAGGCCAAGACATGATGGGTTTTATTGATGGACAAATCTCCAAACTGACCTCTACCATTGAAATTGTTGAAAATGGTGAGGCGGGTTCTGTCCCAAATCCAGAATTCTTTGCCTAGAAAAAAACAGACCGACTTCTTAGAGGGTGGATCACTGGATCACTCTCAGAAGAAGTGCTAGGTCTTGTGGTTGGACTCCCAAGCTCGGCTGAAGTCTGGAATGCTCTTATAATGGTCTTTGCTAGAGAATCAAAAGACTGAGAATTTCTGTTAAACAGAAAATTGCAGACTTTTCAAAAGCAAGATAAAAATGTTACTGAGTATATAACAGGTTTCAAAACCATATGTGATGAGTTGGCAGCCATTGGGAAACCTTGTTGGATCAAGACAAAGTTTGTTGGCTCATAAATGGGCTTGGATCAGGTTATGAATTGTTTATGACATCGAT
Source organism: Nymphaea colorata (assembly GCF_008831285.2). NCBI lineage: Eukaryota > Viridiplantae > Streptophyta > Magnoliopsida > Nymphaeales > Nymphaeaceae > Nymphaea > Nymphaea colorata. Next base: position 3,423 of record NW_022204931.1, read on the forward strand.
ACTTCGACCTCCTATTCCTGCATATATTGATGTTGTTTCACTGCTTGAAAGCTACGACAACGTGAAAAACCTCCATGGGTTCCAACTTAATCCTAATGCTGCATTCATAAGCCAGCAAGTTCAAGTTCAACCCTCTTACTCTCACAATTACAGAGGATGTGATCACTATAACAGAAAAAATAGTAACTCTTGCTTCAACTCGCGAGGACGTGGATTTCCACCCGCTTCTCAATCTCGTCCCACCAACACTCCAGCCAATGCCAGACGAAATACCACTCAATCTTCAGTCAAAGCAGTGTGTCAAATTTGCGGCTTGAGTAATGACACGGCATTCAAATGCTACCACAGATTCAATCAGGCGTATCAGCTCAAAGATCTTCCAAAATTTTTTTCCATTGTTCAAGTTGACGATCCTAATAATGCAGACTGGTATTCAGACACTGGCACAACTTCTCATGTTACAGATGATCCAGGTAAACTGAAACATCTCATTAAATACAACTCATATTGTCTCTACTAATATTGATCTTGGAAATACAACTCTCCCTCTTGATAATGTGCTGGTTGTTCCTGCGATAAAGAAAAATCTTATTTCTGTAAGTCAGCTTACATCTTATATGCCCTATGTATTTGAGCTTACATCTGATTTTTTTTTATTAAGGACAAGGAAACTAATCAGACGATTGCCAAGGGAGCTAGAGGGGAAGACTTATACGTGCTCAAGACCAGACTGAAGGCAGTATTCTTTTCTGATCGTTTAATAACAGCAACGTCCGAAATTTGGCATAGTCACCTCGGGCATCCATCAGCTAAGATCATTGATTTTTTATCGTCCAAGGGTAGAATAAATTTGACAGCAAAAAAGTCTATGTTTTCTATTTGTCAAAGTTGTCAATTGGGAAAAGCAACACGTTTTCCTTTTCTTCCATTAGATGATGAATATTATGAACCCTTTGAAAAAATTCATTGTGATTTTTGGGGACCAGCACCGGTTGATTCTTGTCAAAAATTTTGATATTATGTTGTCTTTGTTGATCACCACTCTCGATACCCCTGGATCTATCCTTTAGAATCTAAGTCTGAATTTTTTACAAAGTTTATGGAATTTCATGAGATGGTGACAACGCAATTCGGAAGATCTGTAAAAAATTTCAAAGTGATGAAGGTGGTGAATTTAAGAGCGCTGTTTTTCTCTCTTATTTAAGAGAATGTGGAATCAAATATCTCAAGGCTTGCCCAAAAACTCCTGAACAGAATGGGTTGGTGGAGTGGGAACACAGGTCAGTTACTGAACTTGGACTAACTTTACTATTTCATAGTAATTTACCAACCTGCTCTCACCGAAGTGAACTCCCCTGATCTTGCGAGACTTCACAATTGTGAAACAGAACCTCCCTTTCTTGCTTCTTCTCTACAACAACCAGTCATGCCTCCCTTACCTATATCACCACCAGAGTCACCAGTTTTCGCTCACCATCACCGCTTAGGTCGCCAGCTCCTCACTCGTCATCGCCGCCTAGCTCACCCTCTCCAATCTCATCTAATGCCTTACCTAATACCTCTACTAGACTGTCTCATCCTATCGTCATGCATTCTCAAAATGGTATTGTTAAACCCAATCCCAAATACATATTAACTACCCATGCTCCCACCCAACCAAGACATTTTTCCATTGCTGTTAAACATCCTGGTTGGAGGCAAGCTATGGAGGATGAAATGGCAGCATTGATTGCAAATGGCACATGGACCTTGGTACCTCGCAATCCCTCCATGCATATTATTGGCAGCCAATGGGTTTACAAAACCAAATTGAATAGTGATGGCCACGTTGATAGACTTAAGGCAAGGCTGGTAGCACAGGGTTATACTCAAGTTGAAGGTGTGGATTTCCTTGAAACCTTTTCACCAGTTGTTAAACCAGCGGCTATTCTAATCGTTCTCTCTGTTGCTCTTATGAATACCTGGCCACTTAAACAACTTGATGTCAAAAATGCATTCTTGAATGGCTATTTCACTGAAACTGTATTCATTGAGCAGCCTCCATGTTTCAAAGATGATCGATTTCCACACCTTGTTTGCAACTTAAATTGTGCGCTATATGGCCTCAAACTTGCCCCTCGAGCTTGGTATGATCTGTTTGCTCAATTCTTATTTTCTCACAATTTTCAAGCCAGCTATGCAGATCCATCATTATTTGTTCAACTGCAATAGTCAACTATAATTATACTTCTATTATATGTGGATGATATCATTCTCACTGGTAGCAGTCCAACTTTTCTTGCATCCTTTCAAAAGGAAGTATCACGTACATTTGCTATGAATGATCTTGAGGACTTACATTATTTCTTAGACATTCAAGTTCAATGCACTGCTTCTGGACTATTCCTCAACCAGCAATGCTATGCTGTGCTATGGAAATTGTAGAATGCGCTCAGATGCAATCGTGCAGATCAACTGTTACCCCAATGGTTACTAATGTTTCCAGAAACAACACTGCAGAAGAAGAAGCATATCCCAATGCTACATTGTATCGTAGTCTTGTTGGCACTCTGCAATATCTTACGTTTACACGACCAGACATCACTTATGCTGTTGATTATGTGTCATAGTTTATGCACGTTCCCTCCCTGCGACCTTTCTAGTTGCTGAAACGCATTCTTCGCTATATTCAAGGTACTATCTCTCTTGGGATGCAATTCTTTCAGCCCAACAAATTATCAGTTCGAGCTTATTCTAATGCAGATTGGGCCAGCTGCCCCTCCATTCGTCGCTCTACCACAGGCTACTGCACCTTTTGGGGCCCCAATTGTATTTCCTGGGCATCTAAAATACAACAAAGTGTTGTGCGATCTTCTTGTGAAGTAGAATATCGTGCTCTTGCAACAACAACAGCAGAACTAACTTGGATCATGTTCTTCTTTCCCTCCCTTGCTTTATTTAAGATTTGTAAAATTTTTATGCCACATTTTCCATTTTCTCTTTCACCCACCACACATTTGGCAATTAGTTCATAGTCGATCCAACCACCAATTAATTTTTATGCATCCTCATAATATTTTTCTTCCTTTATTTTTCTTGACTGTCACATCATAATAGAATGGACAGTCTTAACTCTTGAGAAGATGCACTAGCCAGCACTATATACATTCCTTCACAATCATTCGCAGCTCATGCATTTTAAAATTTCCTTTTAATTCTTGGTGATATATTGAAGTATTAAAATTTTACATTGTTTGCAATGTGTAAGGTTCTAAGAAATCACACCAACATGTCCATATGAAACTTTTTGGCATCGCTTGTTTTATAAGGAAGCAGGCATTAATGATTGGATGTCTTCTCTCTTGGCACATGTTATGATGATTTTAATACACCAATTCTAGAATTTTAGTCTTGCTCTATCAAACACATAATTTTCAATTTTAAAACCAAAGTTCCAGTCTATCAAAGGGAAACTAGAGTTGGAAGTTTCATTCCAATTCTAGTTGAAGGTGAAATTTTGTTTCTATAACACAAGGTGGTCATACGCCCCCTTAAACTTAGTCCTCTAAGGCTTTCTAGAAGTGTTTATGGCATCATTGAAGGTGGTTCCACGAAAAGTTATAGGTGGCTATTCAGTTCCACGAAAACATATGCCACGCAAGGTTGGGGAGAGAATGGAACTGCTTTTACAAAGATACAAATGGAACCATATGTTCTCTTCAATTTGTCACATTGACAATTTGTCCTTGTGAAGAGAGAGAGGGAGAAAAGGGGGGGGGGGTGCAGAAACCCCTTGTTTTCATGGTTTTACCATAGAATTTGTTCTTATTGGTGCGCAACTTTCTGATTAAGTGTCAAATTTTAAGTTGTTTGCCCATTTAACTTACAGAACTAAAAATAATATCTTGGTACTACAGGACAATCATACCCAGTTTGTATTTCAAGGAAACCAATTTTCCTTTCAACTCGAGGTAACAAGTTTTGCTTTGGTGTCATACACGAATTGAACGAGTTGACGTGAACAAGTTTTAAAAAAACGTGTTAGGCCATAAATGAGTTAAGCAAGTTAAGGGAGTCGAGCTCGAGCTTGATGTTGTATAATCAAGTCAAGCTCAAGAGGGACAAGCTTGGGCTCGACGCATGTGCAGCCCTACATGGCGAAGCAACGTCGTTGCTACGAGTTTAGGTGTCCCAAAAATTTTTATTAACAATATAACAGATAGCAAAAAACAAGATACCTGAGCTAGAACAAACAAAAAGGAAGAGAGACATAAACCTCAAATACAAAGATAGAAACTACAACTAACCAAAAAGAAGATAGGCAAAAAACCAACCTCACTATACAAATGGATTACAGCCTCATTGCAATCTTGTTGACAGAAAATACATCAGCTACAGAAAGCCATTTTCTGCACAGCATTTCACAACATACATACATTTTCTGCACACCATTTCACCACATATAGATCGACCGCAAAACCTTGTAGTAAGGAGGAAAGATCACCTCTTGATGTTTCCACTTTATACCAGCTATCATATCCTTTAAATCATTGCAGACTCCACATTCAAGACCACTCAGAATCAAATTGGCTGATGCATAATAGAATTTTTTTGTTTTCTTATGTTCCAAAAGAGTACATGTAAGCATAAACACAGCGTATTGCAACCCATTTATTTGAAAGAGCATTTGAACCATTGTGAGATTACTTTTTGAATAGAGTTATGCACTTCTAGCCATGACCCCTCCCCCCATATATTTTGGAAAAAATATGATACTTATATTTTTAATTTTTTTTAATTTGCGCTATATAAAAATTTTGAAAAATATTGTTCAGTACTTGTATATTTTTTGCAAATACTTTTCTACCCTTCCTAAAAAAATTGCTGGCCTCGCCCTAGTATCTAGGGTCTTCTATGTTTTATTTCATGTCCATTTCATCTCAAGTTAATGAAATTATGAGTACCCCATTCATCACACCAAATTTTCACCTTTACTGTAATCCAAACACTTCTAAATTAAGCAACAAACCTCTTCTCATCCCCAAAAGGCAGCTTTTCCATATCCAAGAGAAATAAGCATTACTTTACAGTGTTCACAAGCTCCCATTCAAGTATTGGTGTCTGACGAAAAGAGTACATAAGGAGTTGGTGACGTCAAGAAGGCCAAGACCACCTTCTTGTATCGGAGCAAGCAGACTTCCAACTAAGTAAGTGATATTTCCTAATATGATGAGAATCCCCCCAAATAAAATGACAATTTCTTCTCTATAAAGTTCGGTACAATAAGTGGAAGTCTAAATGCTCTCACCCAATAACCCGCCACTTGCTGCAGAACATGCTTCTCATATAAGTAAGTGGATGGTCCACCCTTCTACAAAGCTTCTCACATAAGTTAGGGGTGAGAATACCAACAATGGAACCCAAATAAGTTACGCGAAGTTTAGACAACTGTCAATGAAATCGGTTTGCAATGACCATTGTGTTGTCAAGAACATTAAAATGAATAAAAAAATGAAATGAATTTATAGTCAGACCTGCTTTGGAATTGAAATCAGGTAAAACTTGGTATAAACAAGAAGTGGATTTTCACAACAGCCCAAAAAAATAAAAGGATGTGATTTGCAGAAAAGAAGCGCCCCAGGTTAGAAGTAAATTGAGAAAGTCATTTTAGGGGCTTCCTGCCCTATAAAACTCGCCATTGGAGGTTTCCAGAAGAAACATTCACAGCACAACGATAGTAAACAAAAGTGGAGAGAGAGGGTGTGTTTGTCATCGGCCTCCATGGCAACAAAAAGTGGTTCCCTCCCTTCTTAAAGGTGACAACTAAGGAAGCAGTAGAAACATAAGTAATAATTTTCCTCACCCAATCTTCACAGGATCCAAAAAAAGAAAGACCAAAGTGCAGGAAAGACCATCTCACTTTGCCATTGGCTTTTTGAATATCTAATTTGAGGAGAAAAATTTGCTCTATATGCCCTTAGCCAAGCTGTTGACCGCTTCAAGTGCAAGGTGCATGGTTGGTGAATAAATCTACTCGAGAGATCAGATGCCCATGTTCTGAGCCAATAATTGTGCTAAAACAATCTTCATTCTCTCAGCCGTCAACTTAGCAACTAGTTTATAGATCAAATTGTATACTGATGTTGGTCAAGATTTTTATATCCATAATGACATGAAATTAAAAAACAATATCGTATGTGTTGCATTTACCTACCTTACAAGCTCGTTTTTGATGAAGAAATTTCTCACCACTAGTGCAGCATATTTTGCATCCCAAAATTTCTTTTGGTTCACCAATGGGAATTTGTTTTGCAAAGTGGAAAAGGGTCCACCGGCCATCAGTATGAGGCTTAGTTTTTCTGGTGTGTTGTTCATTCTTGGTGCATTTCCACATATTCTGTATGGTAAAGATTTTAAATTGTTTTAGAAATTTTGTATAATGATGTAGGTCAAGGTTTTTGCCTAACTCAGTTACCACATTATTAGGGCTCGATTTTATTTTGCTTAGGTTTTTTAAAGTGGATGTGAGGGTATCCGTGAATCCTATAAATGCGTAGTGAATATGCATGTTAAATGAAAAAAAAAGAGTTCTCTATGCTTGAAAAGAAAATTAGATAAGTCATTCATACCACAACATACATATGAAATCGAAAATGGGTATGCTATCAAGTCAAGTGTAGTCTGATAACCATCATGGGTACTGCACCTTAATATTGGCCTTGGTGAAGTTGACAGATTTTGGGTGAAGAAAAATGGGAATATATATATATATATATATATATATATATAAAGAGGGAGAGAGAGAAGTCTAAAGGGGAGGGAGATAGAGGAGAGGGGAGAAGAAGGTGGACAAGAACCGGTCCATTTGACCTTATAATGGCATCTCTAATGCCAAGATCAACACTACTCCTCAATACCTTTAGGATAAGACCCTCCAAGAATCAAACTGAGGCCATGGTTATAGCACGCCACCTAACCCGGCTGTAGTCTACACATCACTTGGTAAGGGCAGGGGAGGAGAGAGAGAGAAATCGAAAATGGGTATGCTATCAAGTCAAGTGTAGTCTGATAACCATCATGGGTACTGCACCTTAATATTGGCCTTGGTGAAGTTGACAGATTTTGGGTGAAGAAAAATGGGAATATATATATATATATATATATATATATATATATATATATATATATATATATATATATATAAAGAGGGAGAGAGAGAAGTCTAAAGGGGAGGGAGATAGAGGAGAGGGGAGAAGAAGGTGGACAAGAACCGGTCCATTTGACCTTATAATGGCATCTCTAATGCCAAGATCAACACTACTCCTCAATACCTTTAGGATAAGACCCTCCAAGAATCAAACTGAGGCCATGGTTATAGCACGCCACCTAACCCGGCTGTAGTCTACACATCACTTGGTAAGGGCAGGGGAGGAGAGAGAGAGAAATCGAAGAGAGAAAGAAAAAAGAAAAAAGAGAAAAAGTGATATTAAAAGAGAAGCAATAAAAGAAAGAAAGAGAGAGAAAAAGATTTTAAAAAAGGGAGAGAGTGAACTGAAGAGAGAGAAAAAAGAGAAAAAGATAATTTTTAGAAAGAGATAGAGAAAGAGAGAGCTAAAACGAGAGAGAGAAATCGAAGAGAGAAACCTGAGAGAGAAATAGAGAAATTAAAAGAGAGATTTTAAGTTCGAAATTCTCTTTCATGGATGGAAACTAGGATTAACAAGTTAGGCCTCCTAGCGCCCTTCTGTGCTGAGCATGGCACGGGCCTCTTGGCGAGAGCACTCTACTAGGCACAAAACGCTCTCTCCCAGTAGCATGCTTATTGCTGCCGAATCTGTCCTTGGGGAGTTAAATGCCACCTCATTGGCTTGAAGTTTATTGAGTCAGTGAGGTGGGTATTTGGTCCTGCCACCCTAGGTAGGCCCCACATGAGTCCCAGCAGCATGGTTAAAATTAAATAAAAAATGAAAATTTATTATTTTTCTAAGGACAAAATGGCCTTTTTGTAAAATGAATTTGGCTCCGGTTTTGACAATTTTCGGTCCGCTTGAATCTGAATCAATTTTTCCAAAACGTGGAAGGGTTTAGGTCGATGTCAAATGCCTGAATTATGGATTGGATTTTTTTTTCTAGTCCAGTTTTAGATTTTATAAAGCGAAATTGAGACCAAAGGTGAGGGGAGTTTGTGCGCGTGCTCGGGGATCCAACTTGAAATATCATGCTGGAGGTTGGTTCTCGGGCTTGGTTTTTTATATTTGGATAAAAAATTTGGTTTGACTATATTTTTGGATCTTGTGTCGGGTTTTTGGATATAGGCTATATTTTTGGATCTAATGCTAAGTTTTCAATCTGAATTTGGCACAATTTTTGATCTAGAGCGGAGATTTGGATTCAGACCTAAGGCTCAATTTTGTATGTGGATCTTAAATTTGGTTCCAGATATGGATCTATGGATCCATTTTTTCTTTAGATCTTGGATTGGATCAAATATGAATCCAAGGCTCTTCAATCTAGACTAGGTGGATCTAGATATGGACGGAGGGCTCTTATGCAATCTAGAGGTGGCAGTTGGATCCAAATATGGGTCTAGGGATCTGATTTTGATTTACAGCTGGGATTTGGATCCAGATATGGGTCTAGGGTCTCTTTTTCAGTCTTGTATGATTTTTTGGACTGAATCCCTGTCTGAATGTGGATATGAATTACAAAATATGTCTAGATTTGGGCTGTGCTTGAGTCTAAACTTCTGAAATTTGACCTAAATGGGTCCTAAATCGAGTTGACAATTTAATCAGATAAGAAATTGATTAGAATTAAGGAAAATCAAGGTGTTTGCGGCTAGCAATCTTTGATATTTTGTTGTAAACTTGCCATAAAATGTTCAAAAAATGCTGATTACCCCAGACAATGGTTGGATCTATCCTCCACCACTGGCAAGACAATCATGTGGTGGTGGAGCTAATTAAATGGACGCACTCACTGAACTTGATTTTTATGAGGGGAGTGCCTAAGTCTACAAGTCAACTATAATTTTCGGCAGCAGCCTCGTCTTTATCATCAGTTCTTGCTTTGCCTTTCTTCCCCTCCATATTCTACAATCCCCCATCCCCAATACTATTACCAAATTTTCACCTTCTTACCATTACCCAAACACCGCTAGATTAAGTAAAAAAGCTCTTCTTGTGCCCAAAAGGCAGCTTTTCCATATCCATGAGAAATGAGCTTTAGTTTAGAGGGTTCACAAGCTCCAATTCAAGTATTGGTGTCTGACCAAAAGAGCTCGCAATGAGTTCAAGATTCTAGCATGGAAAGATCTAGTAAAAAAACACTGGAAATATCACCAGAAAATATCGATGGATAACCCTGTTGAATAGGTAGAGTTAGACCAGGGATAACATGAACAACATTTGATCTTCTGTCAAGAGTCTTTTTCTGTCCATTGTATATGCAAAAAAAAAAAAAAGGTATTACATGTGCAACTCTTAGTATCACAGTGCAAGACATTTATCCCAGCTTCCGCAAGAGTACATAGGCTCAACAAAGGGGAACTGCATCCCCAAGGGGGTTGGTGCGTTAGGCAGGTGGGGTATACTGCTAGTTTCCGTTTTGAATCCCCATTGTGTCAACTCCCTGTGCTGCAAAAGGGAGGCACCGATATGAAAATTGATGCATAATGTGGGCACCTTTTCCAAGGCACCAAAAACAGACGTGGACTCTATGGGGACTTTATTGTAAAAAATGACTTCTAATACTCATTCTGCTCTCCCAAACAGGGAAACACAAAACGTTTTGGCCATTTTTCTTATTTTGTTTGATGAATTTAGCAAGTTAAAGCTATGGGAAGCCCCACATGAGCCAAGGGGTACATGTCCACTCTTCATTTCCTAAAATCTCATTACATGTCTTTATGGTTGCAGCCAGTGGTATAACCAAAAATTTCTTGTTGAGGGGCACTTCAAGTGTAAGATTCAAACCTTAAGGGGCATTGATATGTAAAAAACTGAAAATTAATGAAGTTTTTGTATCTAAATAGTTTAATTTTTTTGGGTTGGTGTTGGCAATTTCCCACACTAGCAATAATGTAGCTCTGCCACTGGGTCACAGTAGCTAAGTTTTCACTATGGTCTACACGCTATGCATCCCCATTTTTGGCTGCTGTAAATATCATTTTTTTGTTAATACAAGTCCAGAGCCTAACTCCCACAAGCTTCCATAGGAAAACTGAGCTGCTAATTACCCTATATCTAGAGATGTCAGCATATCCGATTCGAATGTGATCTGCTGACATCCCTACTATTTCCACATAAATTGTCCAACTCAACTCAAAGATCAGGAGACAAAGATGCAGCCCCTGAGAAATGAATTAGCATGGGATTTGCAATTGGAAGGAATGCAACAGGCAAGCTTAGCATGTCAAAGAGGTGCTGATAGACTCTTTTTTAAGCATATCAATGGCCAAAAAGAGCAGCGAATAAGCCAGATGTGGGCTGGTATGAGCAGTTGCTGGCAGGGTCAACAGCTTTTCAATGAGGAGTGGACATGGATTGTGGATCTAGCCATAGGAGCTGCCACCCAGGTTTGCTTGTCATATGCCATCAGCCATAGGGATGTCAATGGATCAGATTCGAATAAAATATACTCTTAACCATATGTAGCTGCTTTTTCAAATACTCACATGTTCATATTTGAATTCTGATTTTAACATGAATGAATAAAAGTCATATCAAAGTCTGAAATCCAATTTTGCAATCCGAATATGATCTGAATCCAACTTTTCATTCACTTCTTAATCTGAATTTTGAACCAAATCTAGCTGACTTTCAATATATAAGAGTGTTAGATGTATGATATTTGTTTAAAACTAAATATGATCTGAATTTGAATCTGATCAAATATTTACATATATCTAAATCCGAATCCATTAGAATGTCATTTCTTAAATCCAAAGCTGATCTGATTTTTCCATTGGACATGATATTTTTTTTCTATAACTGGTTTTTCAGAATGGTTTGGTTGGATATCTGATTCAAATCGAATATATTGACATCCTTACTTAACCAGAAATGCCTATCTCCACCACTGGAAATGGGAGTCCAATGTCATTTCTTAAATCCAAAGCTGATCTGATTTTTCCATTGGACATGATATTTTTTTTCTATAACTGGTTTTTCAGAATGGTTTGGTTGGATATCTGATTCAAATCGAATATACTGACATCCTTACTTAACCAGAAATGCCTATCTCCACCACTGGAAATGGGAGTCAAAAACGCACCATGATATGTCCGTGATACTACTACTTGATTCTAACCGAAGTGGCCACAGGTATTGGCAGATGATCTATGTTTCAAATCTAGGAAATGATGAGATCATCCAACCTTCTTCAATGCACATTTCAGTTCCTTTGTTTCCAAAGTCTAGAGAAGTAGCACCCATAAGAATGGAACTAAGAATGTACTGTCAGCGTGCCCCTCAAGCCAAGTAACTATGCTATGGCATGTCAATTCCAAATAGTTGACTACAATATATTACATCACTGACCTGAAAAAAGAAATTGAATGTATAGATAACAGTAATTTAAGTTTGAAGCAATACTTGACGAACAATATACTAGACAAAGTAGACCACGTAATTGAATAGTTTTGATGCGAGTGATTCCACAAACATCAACATAAGTCATTCATGCATCTCATTCATTCAGCATCATTCATCAAATATCATGTCTTGGACGCGTCAATGGATTAAAACTCACAAGATCTTGAGAGGTCGATCGGCCTATTGCCTTCTTTATTGCATTTATGAGATGTATCATTTCTACCAATCCGCAAATTTGTTCATTTGGAAGCTCTACGCTGTCATGTCTCATTTCTTTCAGCACCAATTATTTAAATGAGATGAAGAAGCTATTTAATTGGAACGGATACAGCCTTGTCCATATCATTAGATAAAAAAAATGCCATAGCATAGTTATTCAAAGAGCAGTGGTGGAGTCAAAAAAATTAGCTGCAGGGACCCTTCTTTAAAAACATTTATATCTTTAGGGGGCACTTATATATGTATAAAAGAAAAAAAAATATTAAATTTGCTAATGTAAAAAATAAAGAAATTTTAAAGAGCTGGTCTGGGCAACTTAGCCCACATGTGGCTAAGCCACTTCCAAAGAGGGTCAAAACGACAACATAGTGGCCAGGGAAGAGACACATTCAGTCATGTACTTCGTCTTCAAACTTCTCTTGCTACATTGTCATACTAGCATGTAAGATTCAATCATGTATTCAGTTTTCAAAAATTGTCTTGGTAGTTTTTTCATACTAGTGTCCAAGGGAAGAGAAATATTCAATCATGTACTTATTTTTTTAAACCTCTCTTGAGGCTTTCTCATATTAATATGCAGCCAGAATGCAAAGTTTTATAATCCGACTGCCCACCAATTTGATGGAAAAATCATACTGCAAGGCAATGCTATGACATACCCATGCTTTTGCTACATGGCCGGAATCGAGCTTGCTTCAAGATGATATATGGTATCTGGATTCTAGGGCAACACATCACATGGCAGAAGATATTGGCCATGCTATCACCAACAAAAATGAATGTAAAGTTGATCTCACACTGTTTGGTAAGCTCACATTGTTTTGCCTTCATATTCAAAAATTTGATCTCAAAGATGCTTTACATGTTTAATGTGCACTAAGAAAAATATGTTGTTTATGTTGCCAAACTTGCACATGATAATCACCATTTTTTTGACTTTTGTCCTCACAAATTTATGGTTTAGGATCATTAGAAATGAAAAGTTTTAGTCCAAGGCACCAACGAGAAAAATTTATACAACCAAAGTGCTTCGATGTTTGTGCACAAACAGTTCAAACAAGAAAGCCGTTATGAAAATTTTGCCTGCACTTGTGCCCTTCATTTTTTTCTATTTGAGAATTATTAGATTTAAAGTCAAACCATGTGGTTTTATATTGAATATGAACTTTATAAAGGATATATATGTTATGGCTCCTCACTCTTGCAATACATGCATTTCTCAACATACTGTTTTCTATGAAGAAAACCGTTTGCAGTTTTTAAATGCTATTAATTAATTAAAAAACTAATTGTAACTGAAGCTAAACCAAATAATCCTAGCCCCATTTCCAATGCATTTCAAGAGACATTCAAAATATATCTTGCCCAAAATGAAACTTTGTCTATCTTCATCAACCCATAGCTTGGTCAAGAATGTCACCTATTTGTACATGAAGCCCCATGTCCCATCAGCCAACCAAGAGAAGAAGAAAGGAAAGGAAATCATGAAGTGGAACTGGACTTTAGACCCATCTAGTGAAAGATGTACAATAATAGAACTAATTAATTTGAACTCACCATACGATTAACCAATCTATGGATGAAACAAGAGCATTAAGTGCTTATTTTCCATCCAAATATAGTCTTCCTTTGTGTCTCCTTATGAAGTCAATACAAGTTAAGTTGAACTCAGAGTTCATCTTAGCAAAATGTAATCCTAAAAGCGCTCAAGCTACGGAAGAAGAGTTGGGGTCTTTTTATACAAATCAATTGTGGGCTCGTCCCAGCCAACAGCTCACATAATAATGTTAGATGTGGATGGATATTTAGATTAATAGGGAGGAACTCTGATGGCTCAATTGCTTAGTACAAGTCTCCCCACTTTGCAGAAGGTATAATCCACAAGAAGGGACTTACTAATATGAAACTTATAGTCCTACTGTTAACCAAACTACAAAACCATTGATCTCAACCATGCCTATCTCGAAGGGTAGATCTTTACATGAATTAGGTGTCAATACTTTCTCACAACAGATACTAAAGTAAAAGGTAGTTCATGATGCAACCAACATGGTTTTAAGATTAATGGGTTCCAATCATGTTTATCGCCTCAATAAAGCATTGTCCAAGTCAAAAAACGCTAACAAGGCATGTCCTTGCTCATCACACTTGGGGTTCATGAGTCACAATTAGATATGTCCATAAAATCCTCATTGATGATTTGTGTAGATGACATCATAGTCGCTAGAAGTAACATGGTTGAGGTAGAAAAAAATCATAGTGACTAAAAGTAACAAACTAATTGTGGCAAGTTCCCTGTAAAATATATAAGATGACAACTTATTGCCAATCAAATACTATATATGTATGTATATATATATATGTGTGTGTATAGTGAATGGGCTCTTATAGGTAGCATAGCTGGTCAGGCTGGCAGTATAGCAAAGGGCCGATTGTCAACTCAATTCTCATGAGTGCTATTCACTTCAACTACAAATGGTGGGTGTGTGATGCTTAGTTGATGGGTGTCTTGCTTTGAACTTAAGTCACAAAGAAGCCCCAAACTGTGGGGCAGAGGAAAGAGGGAGGGGCTTCCAGCTGCACCCCCCACAACACAAAAGCAAAACAACAAATCTTAAACATTTAAAACTAGCAAATTAATAACACAATTATCATTTTTTTCAAATTGTTGTGTCCTCCCTACCCAGGTACCCAAACCTATGCTTGAACCCATGCCAGCACTAGTGCGACTTGGGCTTGGGGAAATGTTGGGACACATTTGAAAGGGATGTGAACTGTTTGTAATATGATAAAGCAAGAATGCTCGGATGTAGATCCAAATGAGGAAGGAGATTCTGTCAATGATTCGATCGAATACAGGAGCCAAGAAAATTGTCATGAAAATCTGTTGTATTGAAATAATTCCATATCTGATCCTATAAATCAAGATATTGATAATTTGTATGAAAGCCTTCTCACTTATAAAATGGCCAAATCAGATTCATGTAAGAAGTAAACTGTTCATAAGTGCTTTATATACAAAGGGAGGGTTTCTTGCCCTTGCTGGTCTGCTGTCAATCAACCCTTTAGTTCAAACAACTTTAGAAAAAAAAAGTGGATTTTAACATCAAATGAGCTACCGTGGTTGCAAAACCAAAAAAGGTCTGAGTTAACATCTTTAACTTCTCTGCTATATATCAATAACCAAAAGTTTCTACTAGAAATTCCTTGAGCATATGATATTCATGTGCTGGATACTTCGGGAAAGATAAATCAAACTACAAATTCTCTCTCAAACTACTAATGTGGTTGAGAGTTGTGTTCTTGAACCTACTAATGTGGTGATATCTTAGGCCCTCTTTCTCTCTCTAACTCTTTTTCCCTCTTGATGACAAAATTTTTGTAATAATATTTCTCTCTCTCTCTCTAAGAATAGGAGCAAACTTTTGTAATATTTGCTCTCTCTAGGTGTTGATCAGATAATGAAAAGGCTGTTCCGATAATCAAAAGCCCATGATGGAGGAGTCAGTGGAGGCGTGGGGGAGGTAGATGAAGGAAATACCAACCTCACTCTTCTCAGTCTTGGACCATTCAGTCCCGTCCTCCCTTTCTCTTTTCTCTGTCTCAGAAAGGACTAGTTGTTGGGACTTGGGACCGACGCAAGGCAAGAAGTCAGAGAAGATAGAGAGAGAGAGAGGAAGGGAGAGGGGAGTGATGATCAAGTGAGGGGAGGCATCAGGGGGGCAATGGTTACCGTCTGCAAGAGCAGTACCATGGAAGGCGGCGGGGAGGAGGAGCACGAGACGCAGGTGCTCGCTGTCCTGCATGCGCTGAAGGAGGCATCCCGGCAGATACGGGAGTCTCCCACTGCCGGCAGAAGCAGCAGGAGGCGGAGGGCAGCGCCATCAAGGCCCTCCTCCACCTCCAGACCAAGGACCTCGCCTCCAAGTTCAAGGACCCCAAGCTTGCCGACCTCACCCACCACCTTTGCAGCCTCCGCTCCTAGGTGGACAACCAGCTCCCCCGCTCCTACCTCACCGTCATCAATTCCTTCATCAGGGGCTGCGTCTTCGGCAGTGACATCGTGTGTCATCGAGTCGGAGATTCAGGCATGGATCGACCGGAAGAGCGTCAAGAAGCTGGTGAAATCGCTGCTCAGTGAGGATGAGGAGGAGGTGAAGGTTTCGGGCCGCTGTTGGGCTTCGAGACCCGTGTCTCCAGGACGCCGTGCTGAGGTCCCGGGCTTTTTCCATGCTTGAATCAGTCCTGTGCGACAGGAAGGTGTCCAGGTGGGTTAGGGAGAACTGCCCCTTCACCCTGACAGCTCTGGTGACGTTCAACAAGGACGTGTTCATGGGTCAGGTGGTGATGAGCCCGATGGTGATGGCCCTGGTGGAATTGGGCTCCGCCGACGGCCTCAGGGTCCACTGTAGCTTGATCATCGCCATCAGAAGCCTCTTTGTCGATGAGATCCACCAAAGCGGGGAGCTCCCCAAGATCATGTATGCCCTCCAAGTGTAGTCCCAATGATAAGGATCATGGGTATTGCACCTATATTGGCCTTGGTGAAGTCGAATTATTTTGGGACAAGCAAAATGGGAGCTTTTTTATTTTAATATATAAATAGAGACAGAGAGAGAGAGCGAGAGAGAGGGATAAAAGGGTGAGAAATCTAGAAGGAGGGGAGAAAAGGTGGGTGGGGGAGGAGACAGGAACCAGTCCAGTTGACCTCCTAATGGCACCCCTAATCTCAAAATAAACATTGTTCCTCAATACCATTAGGATAGAACCCTCCAAGAATCAAACTAAAGACATGGCTGTAACACGCTGCCTAACCAAACCATTGTCCTACCCTTCATTTGTTTAAAAGGGGTGGAGAGAGAGAGAAAGAGAGGGGGAGTTTAAAAAAGAAAAAAGATAAAAGATAAAAGAGAGGTAAAATAAAGAGAGAGAAAGAACTGAAGAGAGAGATAGAGAAGAGAAATTTTAGAGAGAGAGAGATCTAAAAAGAGAGAGAAATCAGAGAGAGAAAGAGAAATAGAAAGATTAAAAGAGAGATTTTGAGTTTTTAAATTCTCTTTCTTGGATGGAAACTAGGATTAACGAGTTTGGAAAATAATTTAAATATTATAACAACTTCATTACATTTGTCATAGGTCAGAGAGAAACTTAAGCTCATAAATAAATAGTCTAAGCAAAGTCTCCAAAGCCTTTAATTTCAAGAGTTTGAAATGCTTTTGAAACTATCAAAAAAATCTTTGTATGCATGCGTAAATAATAAAGAAAGCATCCTATCTAATCTTGGCAATTACGAGAAGACGCCCCTCCATCATCAGTAGTGGTCTAAAACTAATAGTAAGGTATGTATTAATGTTAAACCTGACCAGATAAAAGGTACCGATCTTGAATCTGACTTCCTTCCTTGATAATGAATGAGCATGTAAGCTTTTGTTGGCCACACTGCAATAAAAGTCTTACAATAAAATAGAAGGTTTATGGATTTTTGATGAACGACAAAGCTATGTGATAGCTTCAATAGGATTTTTGGTGGAGCTTTCTTGATGTGGTTCAGTACCAAAGACTCTAAACAATTTGTTAATGAGAAAAAGAAAAGAAATAAATTGCAGTAACACATGAATGTTAAAGGATTGGATTCAAATAAAATCTCAGGTTACCAAATCAAATTTATTGGATATTCATAATTCCAATTTGAATTTGGATTTAAATACGAAGGAAGAAAAATCCATGCCATACCACATTCAAACTTGATTTAAATTCAAAATTCAAATTTATTTTAGATTTACATCCACACCTGAATCCAACTTTTAAATACAAGAGCCAGAACCACATTACGATATGTTAATAATGTACAGATATTCAAAACGTATAAATTGGGTATATAATAATTCGTTGAAATTGAATTCAAAAGGAAACCTGAATCGGAATATGATGGGATATTTTGTTAAAACAGAACCCAAATCGAATCCAATCAAAAGTCATTTCTTAAAGATTATATTATGATTTGAAGAGAAACAAATAAACTAATATGAGATGTTGCACCAATCGAGATAGATGAATTCTCCTGAACAAATACTGCACCCACTAACATGAAGCTAAGCAGAGATATATAGTGGAGAATTATCAGGCCACCTCCAAATAAGTGAATCATCCAACTACCACCTTTGACATTTGATAATGAAAAAATAAATGCAAAAGATCAAAACTGAAGTGACTGAACTTGGAAATGGTAAAGAAAAAAAATATTTGTTGACAAGTTTTTGAATGCTCCAGCTTCTGACACATGCAGTGCATTGGGAAATCACCTCCCCTACCTCAAAAAAAAAAAGAAAAAACGAAGCAAAAAGAGAAGTTGGGTTGGGGGGAGGAGGAAGAGGAGTCATTGCCACCATTGAGGGAGTCGAGCATAGGCATGGGTCTGCATGATCAGGCCCAGCCTGGCCCGGTAACTTTGCGGGCCAGGTATCGGACATTCCATGCAGCCTGCGGGGCCCGGTAAGCCCAACAATTTTTTTATTTTAAATTTTTAAATACATTTTGAAGTCTGTTTCCTATGTAAAGGTTTCAAACTTTCAAAATTGAAAGTTTGCTTAAGTCTTCGTTTTCTTCCTTCGCATTCGGCATTCACCAGGCTGCATCGCCATCACCACACCTCCCGGCTCGCGCGGCCGTGCCTACCATGCCACACCAATTCGTTGCCACTTGTTCCAAATCCAAACCATTTGTCACCGCCTTACTACTGCTCGCTTGAGGACTCATCGATTCCATTGTCACCAGTCTCCTCTCTCTCTCTCTCTCTTGTGGATGGTTGTTCTCCATTGGAATGAATCTGACATGAATGATTGTTCTCCGTTGGGCTGAATCAGGTGACATTCATAAGATGGGGAAGGCAGGACGGTGGTTGAAGTCCATGTTGGGTTTGGCCGGTCCAATCGGAGCGTGAAGCAGTGGAGGAAAGGTGCAGGAGGAAGTGGCAGTCTGGCAGAAGCGATGCCACGGAGGCTGCAAAAATGGACCAGGCCTCATGCAATCTTATCATGGCCTGGTACCGGGTCCAGCCTGACCCGTTAATAGTTGGGCCGGGTAGCGGGCTGGCTGGGTCCAAGCCCAGGTAGCTAACAGCACAAAATTGTCGGGGTGGGCTGGCATAGCCAGATGCCCAGGCCTACTCCAGCATGCATCTAGTGTTCCTCTTTTTATTTAAAAAACAAGAATGTGGGCCCCTAGGTGGATGGCTGTGTCTTTGTGCAATATATATATATATGAACTAATAATAGATGACAAAAGTGCCTTATCACTTTTTTATCAATGTTGTTCTCCCAACCACCGTCATGAAAATGATCAATTTCTATTCTGCTGGAGGCCGTAAAACCAGTTTTCTCCGCAATCTAAACTTATAGACATGATTTTAAATTTGGTAAGAAACAAACACACACACACGCACACAGACATGCACACACACACACACACACACACACACACATATATATATATTAAGTTAATCATATTTTGGATGATAATAATGTAACATCAAAATTTTGAACATTGTAGAAAAGAACAATTTTTTCATGAAAATAACTTGAACCGAAACATGATTTTCATAAATTTAGTATTAATTATATACATATTAGGAGGTTCACATTTTATTTAAAATATCTTTTAATACAAATTTGAGAGGTATGGCTTTATCCCTTAGCCAAGTGGTATGGTGTGCGTGTGTGTGTATTAATGACATTAGGGATGGGGTACAAAGGCTTCAGACTTAGGATGTCAACTAATAACTACTGAAATACTCTTTAAGATAATATCTAAAAGGTTAGATTGTTGTAGAAAAAAAATGTTTTGAACATTGCGTTTAGATGTATATAATTGTCCACTTGGTTCAACCATCATCCTCTGGTCTCTTTCTCTCTCTGTCTCTCTCTCTCTCTCTCTCGTATTACTTTATGTGAATCTTAATATTATGAGAAAGGTTAAGATATGGCTGTTGGATTCAATATGTATTTTTGCAACTGAGTCCAGTATGAACTTTATGCTAAATAAATTTGGATTGCAGATCATATATGTAAATTATTTTTACATAATAAAATCAATGAAATAAAAGATTAACATGAAATTTGACAAGTCCGAAAGGGGGAACTCTAGGGGCTGTGGAAGGCTTGGCTTTGGAGATTTTTCTACCAGATTTATTTAGGAGCAAGTAAACTAAGAAATTGAATTTTGTCTTTAACACAACCTATAAAAAATGTGCCGATGAGTATTTTTCTCATGTATTCTAGTATTATAACAGATCACGCCACGATTGATGGGAATTAAAGTTAAAGTGAATGAAGAAAATATAATGAATTGGAGAGAGAAAAGAAACATCAATATGAACGTAGCTAGTCTGGAAGAGACGAAGAATACAGTGTAAGGAATTGACGAAACAGCGTGAAAGGACTGAAGCCAATGAGTAACAACTGACAGAATTGAGGGCCGAATTTCTTCCGTAACTTGATTACTTTAGCGCTCTACCACTCACAAGAGGATAATGTGGTGATGGTGGTGATCAAATGGACCCACCTGCTCAATTTGAATTTTATGTGCAGTTTTTTGCCTATTTTCTTCGCATCCTTCTGAAAATTGCTTCTCTTCCTCTGCCCTTCAATCTACCGAGAAACTGGGAGTGGGGTTGCAGGAGTCGGGCAGTAATAGATGCTCTTGTGCAAACAGCCATTTCTACTGCAACCAATTTATTGAAAGAGACAAAAGACTACATCTTGAATGCCAAAGACGATCTGAAGAAGCTCCAAAGGATCCTGAAAATCATCCAAAAGGACATCAAAGATGCTGATCGAGTGCTTTTTCAGCAAGGAGTGGAACAGAGAACTAGAGTTTGAGCTCAACGATGTTCTTTATGATGCCGAGGACATCATCGAAGGATATCAAAGCAAAATTGAGGCCAGCAAGGGGGATCTGGTATGGAAGCGGTCTTTGACCACAGCGCTCTCTTCCCATTACGAAGATGTTTCTTTTCGTTGGTAACAAAATCAAGGAAATCAATGAAAGGCTTGATAAAATAAAGAAAGATTGGGACATGGTGGATAGGCTCAAAACAACACGAAAGGGGGGTGGTAAGGACCTATGTCACCGTTTCACCGGGTGTGGGTTGCCGGTGGAATACATCTCAAAAAATTACAGTGCAGTGAAGGTATTTATTATTATTATTAATTTATTATTATAATATATTACTGATGGAAAGGCCGTTGCACTCGAATCCATACCCGAAAGCATGCCTTTCCCAATGCACCGGTCGTAGCGTCGCCTCGACGGTTCCTTCCATCGTCGGTCAGTGGTAGAAGTCGGAAAAGGGGAAAGTCGAAAGAGAGAGAGAGCGAGATAAAAGAGGGGAAAAGGGTCGAAACCACTCCTCGCGAAATCTGCCTCTCGTCTTTGCCCTTTCCCCCTCCATCTCTGTTCCTTCCTATCTGTGACCGAACCGATGCCGTTTTTCCATCGGAAATTGACATCGGTCGCATTGGCATCAAGATTTCGATCAAGAGTGAAGGAATATCTCGGCTTCGTCAAACCTAACTGCCGATCTGCAGATAAGGGCACCCTCCTCACCCTCATCGTCCTCATTGGCACTTGCTGGTCCTTCCTCAAACCCTACCTTCAGGACAGGGAGAAGAAGGTCCTGATGATCGTGATCCCTCTCGAAGTTGGTTCCAACATAGCACACATCGTCCTCGATGAGACCGGGCTGTTCACACAGGACTGGATCACATGGAAGCAGGTTTTCCTACTCGTTGATGTCATCTGCTGCTGTGCCGTGCTGTTCCCCATTATCTGGTCTATCAAGAACCTCTGAGAGGATGCCCGCACTGGAGGCATTGGAACCTCCACTTGGGCAGGAGTGCTTGGAGATAGGCGATTATAAAGGAAATATGCCAGTTTGGCATTTGAATACCTAGCATACCAAGCTACATTCACTGAAGCTGTAAAGATGCCATTTATGGGAAAAACTAATAAGCATTACCTCGTTGAAAGTACTAAATGTCATCAATTGCCCAGCACTATGTGAAATAGTTAGCACACCTGCCTTGGAGTTGTTGAAGGTGGAGGAATGCTGCAGCCTAGAGCAATTACCTCATCACATGCCTGCACTCAAGTGGTTGGACGTGGCACTTTGTGACAGCCTGGAGCAATTGCCTCAGCACATGCCTGCTCTCAAGTCGTTGATGGTATGGGCATGTGATAGCCTAAAGGCTCTTGTTAACATGCCTGCCTTGGAGTCATTGGAGTTGAGTTATTGTGATGGCCTAGAGCATCTACATGACATGCCTGCTCTCAAGTCATGATGGTGCGGAGATGTGATAGGCTGAAGACTCTAGCTGACATGCCTGCCTTGGAGTCATTGGAGGTAGAATTTTGTGACAGCCTAGAGCAATTACCTCATGACATGCCTGCTCTCAAGTCGTTTAAGGTGTATGGACCTAATAGCTTGAAGACTCTTGTTAACGTTCCTTTACTTGAGGAATTGATGGTGGAAGGTTTGCTCAACTGGGAAGGGTGGCCAGCAGATAGATTTGGGGAAACAACATTGACTTCTATGCGAAGGTTAAGAGAGGCAAATTTTATGAATTGACCAAAGATGCAGACAGAAGGCTTGCTTGATGCTCTATTGGAGCTGGCGGGGCATGACGGTCAAGTGACTCAGCTCCAAAGTCTGTCAGTGTGTTGTTGCCTAAGTGCAAGATTGGGATGGAAATTCCTTGAGCAACTGCCTAAGCTCATTGAGTTAAGGTTGGATCCAGACTCAGCAGTACTACTGCCATCGCCATTGCCATCGGAGGTATCAACATTTCTACCCTCCCTCAAGTCTCTGTCTTTGAGTGACACGAATCTTGATGAGGTCAAATTGGGAAGGGTGCTTCAGTGCCTGTGGGGTCTCTCACAACTGGAGACACTGTTCCTAAACTATTTCTATGAGGACATCAGCTTGGGAGGCCACTGGCAATGCCTCCCAAAACTGAGATACCTAGAGCTTCAATACTTCCCCAATCTGAAGTCTCTGTTGGACATTACTACCCACCAAAATGAAAATGATGCAGTAGCAACAACATGTCCCACGGATGCAAATGAACAGATAACCTGCCTCTCAAAGCTCGAAAAGCTGGTAATTTACTTTTGTCCAGCACTCCATCTGACGCAGCAACTCAGAGACCATCTTGGGGAAAGTTTACCCATCCAAGGCTAAAGTGGTTGAGGTGCTGTTATATCATGTTACGGAACCTTTTCTATTTCGTAGGCTGAAGCCTTCAGTATTTACATATGTCCTGCACTTGATCTGCCGCAGGAGTTAAGATGCCATCTTGGAGGACATAAACCTCAAATACAAAGATAGAGACTACAACTAACCAAAAAGAAGATAGGCATAAAACCAACCTCACTGTACAAAAGGATTACAGCCTCATTGCAATCGATTGTTGACAGCAAATACATCAGCTACAAAAAGCCATTTTCTGCACACCATTTCACCACATACAGACATTTTCTGCACACCATTCCACCACATACAGATTGACCGGAAAACCATGTAGTAAGGAGGAAAGATCACCTCTTGATGTTTCCATTTTATACCAGCTATCATATCCTTTAAATCATTGCAGACTCTCCATTCGAGACCACTCATAATCAAATTGGCATGATGCATAATAGAATTTCTTTGTTTCCTTATGTTCCAAAAGAGTACATGTAAGCATAAACACAATGTATTGTAACCCATTTATTTGAAAGACCATTTGAACCACCATGAGATAACTTCTTGAATAGAGTTATGCACTTCTAGCCATGACCCCCCCCCTCATATTTTGGAAAAAATATGATACTTATATTTTTAAAAAAATTGAATTTGCGCTATCTAAAAATTTTGAAAAATATTGTTCACTACTTTTATATTTTTTGCAAATACTATTCTACCCTTCCTAAAAACAATTGCTGGCTTTGCCCTTGTATCTAGGGTCTTCTGTTTTTTATTTCATGTCCATTTCATCTCAAGTTAATGAAATTATGAGCACCCCAATCCTCACACCAAATTTTCACCTTTACTGTAACCCAAACACCACTAAATTAAGTATCAAACTTCTTCTCATCCCCAAAAGGCAGCTTTTCCAAATCCAAGAGAAATAAGAATTACTTTACAGTGTTCACAAGCTCCCATTCAAGTATTGGTGTCTGACTAATAGAGCACATAAGGAGTTGTAATCACCCCAAATTTTTCTAAAAGACTACGTTATTTTACCCAAGCACAAAACCCAAATTTAGACGCAAGATTCAAATCCAATATCCAACTTTTAGATCTAAATTAGATACAAAACCCAAGTTCACATCCAAATCAAGCATTTCAGACCCAAAATTTGAATCGTGTTCGAAACGACAAAATTTGAGTGTTGCGCGTGCACAGACCTTCCCTTTGCTTTAAGAACTCATTTCTCATGCCAAAACATTTTCTAAACCGAAGTCGCATGCTCGAACGAGTCGACAACCGACTAAACCAAAATCAGATTTGGAGCAAGTTCGGAGTTGCTCAAAAGGGAGTCGACCACCCTTTTATGATAAAAAAATTATTTTATATACCTTTTTGATAAATTAAACAAGAAAAAATGAATTTTTATACTTTTACTTGGAAAACCTTTCTTTACATTTCAAATAAAAAAATATATATCACGCTTCCTATATAAGTAGCTTTTTTTTATATATTTTAATGAATTTCATTTTTTTTAAAAAAAGGGGGATTGAGCATCCCGTGACACACAATCGCGCAACAAGTGTGCGTCGCATGACACGCGCGTGCGCGCTACGCCATCGCGTGTAGTACCTCTACGCACGGCAGCGCCTTGCACGCTGCCGCACGCGGTCTTCAAGCGTCGGGCGCTGTTGCACCTGGCGCGCAGTAGCGCCCAAGCAGGGGGCTGCTATTGCGGGCCCCCCTTCCTTTTCCTTGCAAAAACAGCCCCTTAGGTGGCGGATTTGATTTTTTTTTGTGAGCAATAGCCCTACCCACACTTCAAATGGGTGTTTGCAGGGCTAGTGGCCAATCCCACTTAGTCAAAACCTATTTTTCTTTTAAAAAAAATAAAAATAAAAATAATTCAAAATTATGTGAAATTCGAATGAAAATGGGGTGAAATTCAAAAAAATTCAAATTTTGGGTTTTGGCTCCAAAATCCTCTATAAATACCCCCTTTTGGGCAAGAGTTGGTCCTTGGGATAAACTGTAGTGTATTCTCACTTGAAGACTTAGAGTTTCTCTTGAGATTTCTCTCTCTCCCTCTTCCTCTTTCCATTTCTCTCCAACTTGGGAGCTAGCTTCATCAAGTCACAACCCTCTTGGGGGCCATCATCTTGGAGCTTCACTCAAGGGGATCTCCAAGCTAATGTATTCATTTTTCCAAAAGCTATTCTCACTAGAGGTATGTAATCAATATCTCACCTCTTTCTTTCTTCATTTTTCTCTCTCCCTCCTATCCCCATTGCCAAAGGAGATAGCTCTCACTCTCTATTTTAGAGTCAAGAGGCTATGCTCGAGTGCACCGGGAGCATAAGAAGATGAGATGATCTTTTATTTCATGATTAAATCATGTTCTTTCTTTCCTTGATTATAGTGTTGTTGTTGTTGTTCATTCTCTTTATTAATATGTGTTTGTTATTATTGCTATTTCTTTTTCTTGAATATAGTTTCGTTGTTGTTATCTTTATTTTCTTCTCATCTTCATCTCCTCATGGATAAAGAAGATAACACTCAATCTCCATTTTAGAGACAAGAGGCTATGCTCGAGTGCACCGGGAACATGAAAAGATGAGATGATCTTTCAATTCAAGCTTAAATCATGCTTGCTATTTCATTAAATATGGCATTGTCTTTCATTTTTGATGTTCTTTTCATCTTCATCTCCCCATGGTCAAAGGAGATAGCACTCAATTTCTATTTTAGAGACAAGCGGCTATGCTCGAGTGCACAGAGAGCATGGAAAGATGAGATGGTCTTTCATTTCATGCTTAAATCATATTTTCTATTAAATATGACATTGTCTTCATTTTCTTCTCATCTTCATCTCCACATGGCCAAAGGAGATAGCACTCAATCTCTATTTTAGAGACAAGATGCTATACTTGAGTGCACCGGAAGCATGGAAAGATAAAATGGTATAACATTTCATAGTTACCTCATGTTCTATCTCCCTCCGTCATGCTCTCTGTCTCTCTCTCTCTCTCTCTCTTGCTTTCCTTCCTTGAATATTGTCTATATACTATCAGTGCATGCTTGCTTAATTTTCCATTTATATGTGAATGCATGATAAGAATGAGAGTGCGGTTTGTGATTCTCTCTTTATTATTGTGTTGATTAATTTTGAGGTTGGGGCTTGTCCAACCCGAGAAGAACCTTCACGAATTTGTACATGTGAAAGTGCATTTTCATATCATTTCATGTAAGTTTCCTTTAAATCGACCGATTAGGAACCCTAGTGAGTGCCCTATTGTGTGGTTTGAGTTTCTTCCATACCCAATGGTGGAAGAAACATATTCCTTTGCAACCAATGAAACAACTATGTTTTATGTTTACGTTTTCCAAAATATTTTCAAAAGAATCCTTTCTAATATGGCTTTGGAGACTTAGCTTAGACTCTTGCATGAGTCCAAGCTCCCCTCCGGCCTACATCAAACTTGAAGTCGGATGTTTTAATTTATCTTTAATCTCATGAAGATATACATGTTACATACATGTGTATGCACATGACGATTTTTATCATTCTCTCTCTATGTTTACATATTTCATTTTACAAATTTTCGTATCAATATGAATGCATATATATATATATATATATATATATATATATGAATCTCCTACTTTTTCTTTCTAGAATCTTTTTCTCTTTTCAAGTCCAATGCCTCCATCTTCAAATTATATATATATATATATTTATATATATACATGCATATGTATATATATATTTCTCTATTTCTTTTCCTTTAAAATCTCTCTCTTCACTAAGGCCACAACTCAAGTAATGACCCAATGTTGGATTCATTCTTGATGGTCTACAACCTCAATCCATTTTCAAAAACTAATAACTATGAAAACAAAAATCTTATATGTATGTTATGGTAGGAATGGCTTAGATGAATGTTGTTGTAGGAATGAGTCATTTTTCTTTCTATCATCTTAAGATCAATGCCTCCATGCATTCACTTCCATTCAATATCACAAATGAGCACAATTACATCTCTAAATGAACTTAAGCAAGATGAGATGGAGCTCTAACTCGGTGGTAATCGAATTAGAGCAAAATGTCAAACCTACTTAAAGTCTTAAGAGAACACTAAAATGACTTCAAAATGATTTTCCAAGCCTTCCAAATGATATTTACAAAGATTTTCCAACTATAGTTTTCCTCAAAATGTTTCACATTCTCAAGCAATTTTTTAAAATCCTTTTCAAAAGTTTGAAACATTAAACTTTCAGTATTTTTTTACTCCGCATATAGAAAATATGTTTCAGCCAAAATGAAGTGCATCAATAATAAACATAGCCCTTGGATTGATTACCCACAGTAAAGGCACTGGGAATGATCGATCCTTGTACTGACAGGCGAGTTCTTTTCTTTCTCATTTTCAAAACAAAACTTATTTTTCTGAAGCACTCCAAAACCAAAAAAAAATTGGGGATGTGAACAGGATTTGGTGACGTCAAGAAGGCCAAGACCACCTTCTTGTATCGGAGCAAGCGGACTTCCAACTAAGTAAGTGATGTTTCCTAATATGATGAGAATGCCCCCAAATAAAATGACAATTTCTTCTCTACAAAGTTCAGTACAATAAGTGGAAGTCTAAATGCTCTTACCCAATCACCCACCACTTGCTACAGAACATGTTTCTCGTATAAGTAAATGGATGGTTCACCCTTCTACAAAGCTTCTCACATAAGCCAGGGGTGAGCATACCAACAAATAATGGAACCCAAATAAGTTAGGAGAAGTTTAGACAACTGTCAATGAAATCGGTTTGCAATGACCATTATGTTGTCAAGAACATTACAATGAATAAAAAAATGAAATGAATTTATAGTCAAACCCGCTTTGGAAGTGTAATTAGGTAAAACTTGGTTTAAGCAAGAAGTGGATTTTCACAGCAGCCCAAAAAAATAAAAGGATGTCATTTGCAGAGAAGAAGCACCCCAAGTAAGAAGTAAATTAAGAAAGTCATTTTAGGGGCTTCCTGCCCTGTAAAACTCACCATTGGAGGTTTTCAGATAAAACTTCCACAACACAACAATAGTACACAAAAGTGGACAGAGAGGGTGCATTTGTCATCGGCCTCCATGGCAACAAAAAGTGGTTCCCTCCCTTCTTAAAGGTGATAAGTAAGGAAGCAGTAGAAACATAAGTAATAATTTTCTTCACCCAATCTTCACAGGATCCCAAAAAAGAAAGACCAAAGTGCAGGAAAGACCATCTCACTTTGCCATAAGCTTTTGCAATATCTAATCTGAGGAGAAAAAATTGTTCTATATCCCCTTATCCAAGGTGTTGACCACTTCAAGTGCAAGTTGCATGGTTGGTGAATAAATCTACTGGACAGATCAGATGCCCTTGTTCTGAGCCAATAATTGTGCTAAAACAATCTTCATTCTCTCAGCCATCAACTTAGCAACTAGTTTATAGATCAAATTGTAGAATGATGTAGGTCAAGACTTTTATATCCATAATGACATGAAATTAAAAATCAATATCATATGTGTTGCATTTACCTACCTTACAAGCCCATTTGTGATGAAGAAAATTCTCACCACTAGTGCCACATATTTTGCATCCCAAAATTTCTTTTGGTTCACCAATGGGAATTTGTTTTGCAAAGTGGAAAAGGGTCCACCGGGCATCAGTACGAGGCTTAGTTTTTCTGGTGCATTGTTCATTCTTGGTGCATTTCCACATTCATTTAAGCATTATTATCCACTTAAATGCAGTGTGGTGCATGGTAATTATTTTAAATTGTTTTAGACATTTTAAATTTTATAAAGCAAAAAATGACGTAAGAGTCAATCCTTAAAATATGAAAACTGTTTGTGAGGCATTGGAATAGAGAGTTCTATAAATTCTTTTATAAAATGGTAGGAGATATGTTTTAGAAGAAATAATCTTAACTAATGAATCGTTTGATTTGGAAAAATCATTTGAAATAAAAAATCAAGTCAGTTTTTGAAAAAAGAGCTTTAATAAAATTTTATAAAAATTTTTTATTGAATGATCATTTGTAGCATAAAGAAAGTTAGTAGCTATCTTCCAGAACACATTAATCGCAAGGTTTTAGCCTAACTCAGTTACCACATTATTAGGGCTCGATCTTATTTTGCTTAGGTTTTTTAAAGGAGTGGCTATGGGTATCCATGAATCCTATAAATGCATAGTGAATATGCATGTTAAATGAAAAAAAAAGAGTTCTCTATGCTTGAAAAGAAAATTAGATAAGTCATTCATACCACAACATACATATAAAATAAAAAATGGGTTTCCTATCAAGTCAAGTGTAGTCTGATAACCATCATGGGTACTGCACCTTAATATTGGCCTTGGTGAAGTTGACAGATTTTGGGTGAAGCAAGATGGGACTATATATATATATATATAAAGAGAGGTTGAGAGAAGTCTAAAGGGAGGGGAGATAGAGGAGAGGGGAGAAGAGGGTGGACAAGAACCGGTCTACCTTCAGGATAAGACCCTCCAAGAATGAAACTGAAGCCGTGGTTATACCGCGCCACCTAACCCGACTGTTGGGCTACACATCACTTGGTAAAGGCGGGGGAGGGGGGGGAGAGAGAGAGAGAGAAATGGAAGATAGAAAGATAAAAGAAAAAGAGAAAAAGAGAGATTAAAAGAGAAGTAATAAAAGAAAGAGAGAGAAAGAGATTTGAAAAAGGGAGAGAGAGAACTGAAGACAGAGAAAAAAAGAGAATTTTAGAAAGAGATAGAGAAAGAGAGAGCTAAGACTACTCCTCAATACCTTCAGGACAAGACCCTCCATGAATCAAATTGAAACCGTGGCTATAGTGCGCCACCTAACGCTACTATTGGGCTACACATCACTTGGTAAAGGCAGGGGAGGAGAGAGAGAGAGAAATCGAAGACAGAAAGATAAAAGAAAAAAGAGAAAAAGAGTGATTAAAAGAGAAGTAATAAAAGAAAGAGAGAGAAAGAGATTTTAAAAAAGGGAGAGAGAGAAAAAAGAGAATTTTAGAAAGAGATAGAGAAAGAGAGAGCTAAAACGAGAGTGAGAGAAATCAAAGAGAGAGAAACCTGGGAGAGAAATAGAAAAATTAAAAGAGACACTTTAAGTTCAAAATTCTCTTTCATGGATGGAAACTAGGATTAACAAGTTAGGCCTCCTAGTGCCCTTCTGTGCTGAGCATGGTAGGGGCCTCTTGGCAAGAGCATTCTGCTAGACACCGAACACTCTCTCCCAGTAGCATGCTGGTTATTGCCGAATCTGGCCTGGGGGAGTTAAATGCCTCCTCATTGGCTTGAATTTGATTGAGTCAAATGAGGGGGTATTTGGTCCTGCCACACTAGGTAGGCCCCACACGAGTCCCAGCAGCATGGTTAAAATAAAAAAAAAATTGAAAATTTCATATTTTTCTAAGGGCAAAATGACCTTTTTGTAAAATGAATTTGGCTCCGTTTTTGACAATTTTGGGTCCGCTTGAATCTGAATCAATTTTTCCCAAACCTGGAAGGGTCCAGGTCAATGTCAAATGCCCAAATTACGGATTGGATTTGTGTTTTTAGTCCAGTTTTAGATTTTATAAAGCGAAATTGAGACCGAAGGTGAGGGGAGTTTGTGTGCGTGCTTGGGGATCCAACTTGAAATATGATTCTAGAGGTTGGTTCTCTGGCTTGGTTTTTTATATTTGGATCAAAAATTTGGGTTGGATCCAGTTTTAGATTTTATAAAGCGAAATTGAGACTGAAGGTGAGGGGAGTTTGTGTGCATGCTTGGGGATCCAACTTGAAATATGATTCTAGAGGTTGGTTCTCGGGCTTGGTTTTTTATATTTGGATCAAAAATTTGGGTTGGATCTAGGTTATGGTTTGTGCATTGAATTTGGATATATATGTATATATATATATATATATATATTCATTTTGGATTGTAATCTGGATTTTGACTCTATTTTTGATCTTGGATCGGGTTATTGGATATAGGCTATATTTTTGGATCTAATGCTTAGTTTTTGATCTGAATTTGGCACAATTTTCGATCAAAAGCTGAGATTTGGATTCAGATATAAGGCTCAATTTTGTATTTGGATCTTAAATTTGGGTCCAGATATGGATCTATGGATCCATTTTTTCCTTAGACCTTGGATTGGATCAAATATGAGCCCAAGGCTCTTCAATCTAGACTAGGTGTATATAGATATGGAGAGAGGGCTCTTTTGCAATCTAGAGGTGGCATTTGGATCCAAATATGGGTCTAGAGATCTGATTTCGATTTACAGCTGGGATTTGGATCCATATATGGGTCTGGGCTCTTGTTTTCAATCTGTGTATAATTTTTTGGACTGAATCCCTGTCTGAATGTGGATTTGAATTACAAAATATGTCTAGATTTGGGCTGTGCTTGACTCTAAACTTCTGAAATTACTTCTAAATGGGTCCTAAATCAAGTTGACAATTTAACCAGATAAGAAATTGATCAAAATTAAGGAAAATCAAGATGTTTGCAGCTAGAAGTCTTTGATATTTTGTTGTAAACTCACCATAAAATGATCAAAAAATGCTGATTACCCAAAACAACGGTTGGATCCATCCTCCACCACTGGCAAGAAAATCACGTGGTGGTGGAGCTAATTAAACGGACCCACTCACTCAACTTGATTTTTATGAGGGGAGGGCCTAAGTCTACAAGTCAACTATAATTCTCAGCAGCAGCCTCGTCTTTATCATCAGTTCTTGCTTTGCCTTTCTTCCCATCCATATTCTACAATCCCCTATCCCCAATACTTATACCAAATTTTCACCTTCTTACCATTACCCAAACACCGCTAGATTAAGTAACAAACCTCTTCTCATGCCCAAACGGCAGCTTTTCCATATCCATGAGAAATGAGCTTTAGTTTATAGGGTTCACAAGCTCCAATTCAAGTATTGGTGTCTGACCAAAAGGTATTACATGCGCAAATCTTAGTATCACAATGCAAGACATTTAGCCTTGCTTCCGCAAGAGTACATAGGCTCAACAAAGGGGAACTACATCCCCAAGGGGGTTGGTGTATTAGGTGGGTGGGGGCGGGTAGACCGATAGTTTCTGTTTCGAATCCCCATTGTGTCAACTCCCTGTACTGCAAAAGGGAGGCACTGATATGAGAATTGATGCATAATGTGGGCACCTTTTCCATGGCACCAAAAGCAGATTTGGACTTTATGGGGACTTTTTTGTAAAAAGTGACTTCTAATACTCATTCTGCTCTCCCAAACAGGGGAAACACGAAACGTTTTTGCCATTTTTCTTATTTTGTTTGATGAATTTAGCAAGTTAAAACTATGGGAAGCCCCATATGAGCCAAGGGGTATATGTCCACTCTTCATTTCCTAAAATCTCATTACATGTCTTTATGGTTGCAGCCAGTGGTAGAGCCAGAAATTTCTGGTTGAGGGGTACGTCAAGTGTAAGATTCAAATCTTAAGGGGGCACTGATATGTAAAAAATTAAAATTAATGAAGTTTTTGTATGTAAATAGTTTATTTTTTTTGGGTTGGTGTGGGCAAGTTCCCACACTAGCAATAATGTAGCTCTGCCACTGGGAGACAGTAGCTAAGTTTTCACAATGGTCTACATGCTATGCATCCCCATTTTTGGCTGTTGTAAATATCATTCTTTGTTAATACAAGTCCAGAGCCTCTCTCCCACCATCTTCCACTGGAAACCTGAGCTGCTAATTACCCTGTATCTAGAGATGTCAGTATATCCGATTTGGATCAGATATCTGACAAAACTCTATCGAAAAAAATCAGATATGAAAAAAGAAAATATCTGGTTAATAGGGCAGATCATATTTGTATTTAAGAAATGACATATGATTGGATTCGGAAATACATAATATCCTATAATATTCGGATTCATCGGATTTATTTTTAAAGAAATGTCCTATATCTAATGCTCTTAAATTCTAAAAAAATGGCTAAATTTGGTTCAAAATTCAGATTTATAATCAGATATGACTGTAAAAGTCATCTGTGAAATCAGATTTTGAATTTGGATTCAGATATAAATTTCTTTGTTTTTCAAATATGAGTATCCAAAAAAGTGGATACAGTTAAAAGTATATCTGATTCGAATGTGATCTGCTGACATCCCTACTATATCCACATAAATTGTCCAACTCAACTCAAAGATCAGAAGACAAACATGCAGCCCTGAGAAATGAATTACCATGAGATTTGCTATTGGAAGGAATGCAACAGGCAAGCTAGCATCGCAAAGCGGTGCTGGTACGCTCTTTCTTACGCATATCAATGTCCAAAAAGAGCAGAAAATAAGCCAGATGTGGGCTTGTATGAGCAGTTGCCGGCAGGGTCAACATCTTTTCAATGAGGAGTGGACTTGAATTGTGGATCTAGCCATAGGAGTTGCCACTCAGGTTTGCTTGTCATATGCCATCAGCCATAGGGATGTCAACGTATCAGATTTGAATAAAATATACTCTTAACCATATGTAGCTGCTTTTTCAAATATTCACATGTTCATAATTGAATTCTGATTGGAACATGAATGAATAAAAGTCATATCTAAGTCTGAAATCCAATTTTGCAATCTGAATATGATCTGAATCCAACTTTGCATTCACTTCCAAATCTGAATTTTGAACCAAATTTGCTGACTTTCAATATATAAGAGTGTTAGATGTATGATATTTGTTTAAAACTAAATCCGATCTGAATTTTAATCTGATCAAATATTTACATATATCTGAATCTGAATCCAATAGAATGTCATTTCTTAAATCCAAACCTAATCTGATTTTTTAATTGACCATTATATTTTTTTTCTATAACTGGTTTTTCAGAATGGTTTGGTTGGATATCTGATTCAAATCAAATATATTGACATCCTTACTTAACCAGAAATGCCTATCTCCACCACTGGAAATGGGAGTCAAAGACGCACCATGATATGCGCATGATAATACTACTTGATTCTAACTAAAGTGGCCACAGGTATTGGCAGATGATCTATGTTTCAAATATAGGAAATGATGAGATCATTTAACCTTCTTCTATGCACATTTAAGTTCCTTTCTTTCCAAAGTCTAGAGAAGTAGCACCCATAAAAATGGAACTAAGGACGTACCAGCGCACCCCTCAATCCAACTAGCTATGCTATGGCATGTCAATTCCAAATAGTTGACTACAATATATTACATCACTGACCTGAAAAAAAAATTGCATGTATAGATAACAATAATTTAAGTTTGAAGCAAAAATTGACGAACAATATACTAGACAAAGTAGACCACATAATCGAATAGTTTTGAGGCGAGTGATTCCACAAACATCAACATAAGTCATTCCTGCATCTCATTCATTCAGCATCATTCATCAAATATCATGTCTTGGACGTGTCAATGGATTGAAACTCACAAGATCTCGAGAGGTAGATCGGCCTATTGCCTTCTTTATTGCTTATATGAGATGTATCATTTCTACAATCTGCAATTTGTTCATTTGGAAGTTCTACACTGTCATGCCTCATTTCTTCAGCACCTATTATTTAAATGGATGAGAAGCTATTTAATTGGAATGGATACAGCCTTGTCCATATCATTAGATAAAAGTAATGCCATTGTGTTTGTCATTCAAAGAGCAGTGGTGGAGTCAAAAAAATTAGCTGGAGGGACCCTTTATTAAAAACATTTATATCTTTAGGGGGTATAAAAGAAAAAAATATTAAATTTGCTAATGTAAAAATAAAGAAATTTTAAGAGCTGGTC
>NW_022204932.1:0-28019 GCF_008831285.2 Nymphaea colorata
TTGAACAATAAAGCCAAAATGTATCAAATTATTAAATCCTGCTTAGTTTTGCATTAATTTCAATGGTGGCTTAGCTTTCGATTGTTAGACAATATCTTGAGGCGTCTCATATTATGGTATTTTTCTTAGTTCTTTCGACTATAAATGCAATCCTTTTCTCCTTTTGTTGGAAATACAGATCGTATATAACTGTAGAGGTTGTTAGCTTTTTCTATTTCTTTGTTTTCCTATTAAATCTCCAAATATTTGATCGATTTATCTCTCACAAAAGTGGGTCGTTAACTGTCATAAAAGGAATACCTCAATGACTTGTTTTATATGCTCTTGAACTGTTGCTTGGATCGCTCTGAGCAATTGGGGTTCATTTTGGAGTAGAAGGTGAGTCTTGGTCCGGGATATCTTGTCGCTTTTTGTTGAATAATCATCTATTCTTCTTTATTATCAGAGGAGCTTCTAAGGTTGATTTTGCTGAGGTTTAGTATTGATCTGCCGAGTTACCGTTTCGACACATTATTTTTTTAGTGCTGATGATGCCCCTTACAACCCTCAATTGTGAGGTATTGCCGTTTTAGAGGAGCTTTTCCCGGTGATAAAGAGGCGTCGAAACTGCGAACAAGGTTGATGAAGGACTCCTACCAAGGAGAGAATGAATCATATGGGGTGATTTCGGCTTTAATTTTATTCATGCGATCAAATAACTATTATTAGCAGGGATAAAAGGAAGATGGCTATGCTAATGGAAGTTAAAATAAATGTAGAGACTAGGCTAGGATTATATTTGGATGATAAATGATGAGTCACAACTTCATGAGACTAGTAAGCTTGCATAGCTTTGGCATCTCAAGCACTCGTGAGTCCTCGTTACTCCTGTCCTCCACTTTTTCGTATTAGCGGTGCTTAGATCCCACGTACATTTGCCTCGGACGGCTAATGCGGTTCGTGTTTTCGTTCATCATCTCGCACCAGTGTGCCATCCAACCCACGCTTCTTGAGACTGCAAAAAGGACAGTAAACATATCCTTGGGAATGCCGATAGCCTTGTAGACAATACCTGTGTAGAAGTCTACGTTGGGGTAAAGCTTTCGCTTGATGAAGTAATCGTCGGCAAGGGCTTCCTTTTCGAGGTTGATTGCAAGATCAAGAAGAGGCTTCGTTTCATTATCCTGAATGGTTTCTAGAACCGTGTAGCACATCTTCTGCATGATAGTGGCCGAGGGTCAAAATTTTTGTAAACGCGATGCCCAAATCCCATAAGACGGAAGTTAGAGTTTTTATCTTTGGAACGACTGATGATATCCTGAATCGAGGCACCCTCGTTGAGAATTTCTTCAAGCATATTGAGGACAGCTTCATTGGCTCCACCGTGATAGGGTCCCCACAGTGATCCTATGCCTGCTGCGATGCAAGCGAAGGGATTGGCATGCGAGCTGCCAGCGATACGGACGGTAGAGGTTGATGCATTTTGCTCATGCTCGGCGTGGCAAATCCATATGACCTACAGGGCGCGAATGATTTCCGGGTCAATATCGAATTTATCACTCATTGGGTTAGAGAACATCATGTAGAGGAAATTTTTCATGTAGCCGAAATTTTTTTTGGGATACACTATAGGAAGACCCATAGCAGTACGATAGGCGTAGGCAGCAAGAGTTGGCATTTTAGCTATCAATTTGATGGCCATTTCCTGCCTATCCGTGGGTTGAAAAGATCATAGTCTGAGTGGAGGAAGGCAGAAAGGGCTCCAACGACGCCAACCATGATGGCCATGGGATGAGCTTAGCTTCTGAATCCTTTATAAAACTCTATCATTTTTTAATTGATCATCATCTCTCCCAAGACTACCTCTTCGAACTTGGTGAGTTAGCTATGCGATGGCAAAGTGCCGTACAGTAGTAAGTAGCATGTCTCCATATAGGTTGAATGATATGCCAGATCCTCGATGCGGTAGCCACGGTAAAGCAATTCTCCCTTCTCACCGTTGATGTAGCAGATATTGGAGATGCAGCTTGCAGTGCACATGAATCCTGGATCGTAGGTGAGCAGATTGGCTTGAGAGAGTAATGATCGAACGTCGATCAGATCATGCCCGAGTGACCCCTTGAGGATAGGAAACTCGTATTACTTATCCCCGACGCGTAGGATAGCCTTTTCTTATGATGGCTTTGGTTCTATGGGCTTCACTAGTGACAGGTCCAGCTTGTCCTTCATGTGATGCTATATATCAAGATTTATTATGATCCATTACTCAAACACACATTCATTCAAAAGTTTACAAGATTAAAAAATGCAAAAAGTGCATTCAACTTTGACTTTTTTGGAAAACTCGTCGTTTACTTCTTAACTTACTTCAGGTCGTCCGAGATGAGATGGTTTTTATGATGATAGTTATGGAATATTATGATGAATGCGATATGAATAAGATATCTTTATCATTAGTTTATACTGCTTGGATTGAAGTGAAAGTAATTTTATGTGTTTACCTTCAGCAAATCAACCAGTTTTGGCCTACGATATTTCTCCCAGTATTTTCGAATTAAAGTGTGCACCGCTATCGCTAAGACCAAGCAGGCTATCACATACACATAGCACATGAATGATACCCAGTCTAAGGGCTTATAGATTGGCTTCACTGAAAGACTGTACGCTCAATTATCATATTCTTACCAACGTTGAGGATAAGATAAAAAATTCCCACCAAAATTACAATCCCCATATGCCTTTTGGGGAACTGATAAGTGTTGAAGGAAAGATCGACGACCAAGCAGATGAAAGGAAAGCCGTGGACTCCAACTTCCATCAAGAAATCCGAAACTATTTGAGATAAATTTTACCAAAGAATGGTTTAGAGTAATCATACAGGATGATCCAAAACAGTATGGTCACGATTGCCTCCATGCAGATAGCGATTTCGAAAAGTAGGCTTATCCAATTGGGCAACCTAAATCACCAAACCTTTACTATTTGCACGTCTTCTCTTTTCTCATT
Source organism: Nymphaea colorata (assembly GCF_008831285.2). Lineage (NCBI taxonomy): Eukaryota > Viridiplantae > Streptophyta > Magnoliopsida > Nymphaeales > Nymphaeaceae > Nymphaea > Nymphaea colorata. The sequence goes on from NW_022204932.1 coordinate 2,986, forward strand.
TCGTTGAGGAGATAATCTTCACAAGTGAGCGCAAAGTATGTCCAAGTTTGTATAAACCCCACTTCTGTCAGGTATTCTGCGATCTTGAATGCTGAGTCGTAGGTTTGGATCTAGTATACATACCGATAGGAGAGGACGAGAAAAGCTACGACTCTAATCGCTAGTAGAGCAGTGCTATTGGTGAGGGACTGGTGGATGCTGACTTCTATCTTTTAGGGATAGTTGAATAGCCAACGGCGGAGGCGTCGAAATAGGGAGATTACCATAATAGGATTATTACAACAATTTAAAAAATAAACAAGCCAAAAGCGATCAGACGAAGAGTAAAGGATACATTTGAATTAATTTAACAAATCCACAACATGTATAAATAAGTAAAAATGTTCCTTATCTTCATGATGGTCCATTCATCATCCTGTTTTCCTTTAACTCATACTGGCATTTGGCATATTTTCTTTCAGACAAACGAAGAGTGGATATGTATGCGTTTTTCTATGATATGCCTAATCATTATGAATGATATATATATAAGATTGTTCGAATGGGTAGTTTTTTCGGTACACTTTGTCGAAAAAATCAAATAACATACCAACCGGATCAGTGGTCTCAGCGTCTAGGAGAACAGTGCAACAAGTGCCAGAAGAGCCTATCCTACTAAAAATGTGTTTCTCCATGTAGGTGCTATCTCTTCTGCCATGAGTAATGTTTCAAGAGCTCTTTTGCGAAGCAAATACACGATATCAATACAGAGGTCTGGTGCGCTAATTGCAGAAATGAGATAAGAATGGGCCTCAAGACTTAGTTTATTTACGATCCCAAACCAACATGCATTAAATTCGGCAGGCTAGCCATCATCTGGCTTCTGCTCATTATCATCACCTTAATGATAGTACTGACGCTGAGCAGCTCACTTGATGCCCTCTATCTTTACTTTATCGTATATGTAGAGGCAATAATTCTAAGTTTGTTCCTGTACTGGTTCATCCTGTGCTGCAGGGACTTGCTTTTCAGGCAAAATGTTACCATCACCGAAGTTGGCTCGACCAAATTGGATATCCAAACATCAGCCTTTCAGGAACTGGAGATGGAGACAAACAATGCATTCGGCAAGGATGGACTGCAAGGAGTCACTATTTGATGGAGAAAACAACAAATAAGAATAAAACTTTGATTAAACAATACATATCCTGCATATCTTATTTCAAGGTAACCTTGTTCATTCTTTCCGTAGCTTTTCCATCTATATATTTTAATTGCATATAAAATGAATATGGAGGGAGAAAATGTAGGAGTTGGGTTTGATATCAAAGTGTGTGATTAAGAATTATACTCTTTTAAATGATTATTTAAATAAAAATGCGAATCGTCCAATTTCATTTATTAAAATATGGACAAAAAAAGGTCAATAGCGGTGCTGTTTTTAGGCTCCATCTAGCGAACGGAAGACCATCAGGGCATCTAAAAACCAACAGATGAGATCGATTTCGGCAAGCCTGTCAAGGTAACCCTCATCCGCATCCCAAAACCAAAGAGATAACTCTATGGAAGACACACATCCATCACTCAGGTAATTTCTCCCCTCATAAAGTCCGAGCCAATCAAGGGCTTCTAGATCTTCTTCCGCAATCTGGAATAGACAAGCGGTCGATATTCCCTGCTAACCTGTACGAGTGACCTGATGATCACAAGTACTCAAGACGTGTTGATAACACCAACAAAGCCCGTACTCTTATTGTGACCATAGTTCATAACAGATATGTTGGTGATTCGTGGTGCATTTGTGAAGCTGAGTCTTTGCGTCTACGGTAACGTGGTGTAGTCTGTTGCTGCGCCTCTGTGGAGTCGGGACGCGGCGATAAGCGAGATGGGAATGGCGATGGAGATGTATCAAATATGATAGTATAGAAAGCGCAACATTTTTGAGGAGAAGAGACACTGTATTCATAGTATTGAAGCTGAATTGGAGGATCTCAAAAAATTAGGAAGAGATACTATAAATTTAAGCACTGCTGATAGCTGGCAAGAAGCAACGAATGATGATGACATAAATGAACCTTAAATCAAAAATATTTGTAATATTTCCTAGCATCTTTTGAATACTTTTGAGCAAATTAATGAAGACCAGTATATTGTTAAATTTCGAGAAAATATCGAAAACATCAACAACCACCTTCAAAAAGTAAGAAATTTTACACTTAGCTCTTCAAGTCCAAACAAATCGGCCTCTATTACCCCAAACAACAGAATTTCACCATACAGAATTAAATACCGCTTCCACTTGTTCACATCGCCCTCTCTTCGCTCAAACTGGTCCTCTCTGATCAGTTTAGAGTCCTAGAAATGCTCAAAATGCTTGCACAATTACCACGTCATGCCAATGCCCTCATTGAGTCTGGTGGAGTCGCACAACTCTCCTCTCTTTTCATGGAATTCTACAAGCCAAACGCCGTCTTCTTCTCTACTTTTAAGAACCTCGTCCTGGAGGTATGCATAGCGTTGGCGCAATGGCCGACCGCTGCTCAAAGAATGATCACTAAGCTAGAGTAAGATTTCACAGAATAAATCTATCAACCGATCTCCTTTAAATAAAAGTAAGTGGAGTAGAAAAAATAAAAACCTAAAGAAAGGGAAAAATAAAAGGAAAGATAAAAAGAGAAATAACGAGAAAAATCCAAATAGAAGGAAAGAGACAAAGAAAAATCAAAAGGTAAGTCTCGCTCTCGCTCAAGAGATAAAGCCAGAGAAAAAAGAAGCAAATCCGATGATTCTGACTCTGATGGTGATGGAGACAGCAAGCGAAAGAAAGAGAAAAAGGACAAAAAAGAGAAGAAGGACAAGAAGAAAAAAGATAAAGAGAAATCCAAGAAAAGAGATAAGTATGGTGAGGATAGAAAGGATAAGGACAAGTAGAAATAAAAGAAGAAAGATAAGGATAAAGACAAATAAAGAGAGAAGGATAAAGACAAGGAAAAATAGAAGAGCAAAAAGTAGGACAAGGAATCGAACAGAAAGTAAGAGACTTCCTCTCCTTACAGAGCTGATTCTTCTGTATCCTAACAACAGATGAACAAACTATCATTCTACTAGCTTCTCTTTTTCATCCTTCTCCAAGAGAAGAACAGCAAAACTCTCAATCTTATCAAAATTCTCATCGAGCAAATCACTCAAACGCTCACCAAGAACAAAGATATCTCATAACAGATAGCATTTGTCACCACTTTCCTTCGAGATACCAAATACCTTTTCAACCAGGGAAGCGAAATTATCAACAGCAAGTCTCTCAAGATATTTGCCACCTTCCAGCCATTCCTTAACGATAATCAATCGGAAAACGTTGACTGCAAGTACATCTCAGAAAGGGAAAAACTCAAAAATCCTTTAAAATATGGCATAAATCCAAAAACATTCAAGATTCTGAATCGCATCAATCAAGAGATGGTGTCTAATGCCCATAAGGAAAGTCTGGAATCGGTACTCCCTTTGATGAACGGTTTATGGTAATGATGTCATAGCTTTTATTTGAGAAGGAAAAGCCTATTTTGAGCGGTTTCAACAGAATCGTGAATGCTTTCAAGGCCGAGGGATTGATGCACCTGCAAAGAAACTAAGCTGCAATCAGCATCATCGCGGAGTACATCTATAAGGCCATGCTGGACGATGAAGGAATCAACACATTTGTCTATATCGAGCAGATACATGCTTCTCTCATCAAATTTATTGGACTACTCAATGAAGATCCTTCCCTCTTCTCCACCGAACTCAAGTCCAGAATCAAACTATTGAGTAACTACGCTACTCCTTATGACCACTTCAGCAGAGCAGAAGGAGCATTCAAGGTCTTCTGTGAGTATTTCCTAAGGTTGTTCAAGTACGATAACTATGAAATCGAAATCAACAACAAGGCAAAACTGACCGATTTCCGCAAAAAGGAGTATGACAAGCTCATCAATCCATTCACTTTGAGAATCTGTCTGAAAACTATGCCATGAAGAACTTTAACGACGTTTCTTCCAACCACCTTTGGTTGAAATGACGTTTGCCTTAAAATATTCCTCATCCTGTGCGACTACAACAAAAACATATGGACTACCTTTTACGAAAACAAGCTGATCAGTGGCTTCGCATCTCTCCTTAACAAGGTGTCCAACCTGTTGCTTTTCTTTTTGCAGCATTCGCCAACCGCTGGACAGCTTACGCTAGTGCCAAATCCTACTTACTCACAGTTGATAACTACCTCACTGTAACTAAGCACGTGCTTAGTCTCATGGCTAAGAAGTGCAAATACGAGTCAGCTTACAACGATCTCTTGAAGAAGACATCTTCGAAGACGTGGATCTCTATGAAAAGTCTATTGAAATATACATTCACCTCTATAACGCCCTTCACGACCATTCAATCATGCTCTACACACACAAGTCCCGCAACAAAGTCAAAATCATCCTTTCGCTTGTGGTTTAAATCATTGATCAATTTTGCACTGCCTACTAACTGATTAGCCACCAGACTCGTGAACTGAAGCTTCGTAGGCTTCTGGAATACATCTATATTACCCATTACTCTTCACTCAAATCCCGTGCTGCTGTCCTCTCACTTTACAGCCAAATTTTGAAAAACGCTTAAGGATCGACTTGCAAATATCTCATACAGCACCTTCTCGATGGGCATTTCACTCTCAGCAAGCTTCTTGAGAATGAAGTAGCCTACGTGCCCCAGAACGACAGGTCAATGATTGAAAATATCATTAAATCTAACCTCTACAGAGCAGATCCCCTCATCACAACAACCTTGCTGCCCTTTTCCGCAATCTCTTCACCAAAACGCAGTATGTGACAAGACTCTCGATATGGCTGAACGACTGTTTGATGATATTGATGAAGAGTACAAGAAAAATGAAGAGGAAAGTAGCCAGCTTGTTGGATGGAAAAACCTTAGAAAAGCACACCTCTTTACCGAAGTGCTAGTTAGGTCTGAAACTTCATTCAGAAGTAGGCTTGATGATAAGCTCATGCGGTTCTTCAGAGACTAAGCGACAATTTTAGAAGGCGTGTGGATCTTTCCGAACTAAACGACCCTTCAGACCAATAAAACTTCATCATTTTCCTCAAGATAAAGAACAACTTCATGATCTATTTCTCTCGTCTCTTGAAAGAAAATCAGGAAAATCCAACATTGCTGCTCCAATTCTTCGAATCTACTGCGAAATCACTCACGCTTGAGCACTTCACCTTTGACCTTAGGAAAGTGAATTCATTAGAAACGTCAACTTGGAAGCTTTGAGGGCATGCCAGATATATATGCAAGGACTAAGCGAATTGGCCTTATTACTTCATACCAATGCTTCTTACTTTATGGGTAATACATGGAAAAGCCATACAAACCGCAAACATTCATCAACTTTTCAGAAATAATCGCTTCTCTGGAACGTATCATCCTTAGCAGGAAGTACAGATAGGATAGCTCCGAGATGAAGGAAGTTCGCAAGATAATCATCTCTATCTTCTACTTCTTGTGCACTCTAACCTCAATCAATGAGGAGGACCTCTTCACCACTGAATCTCGCAGAGGAGCCATCATTCACTTGATCGCCCCCAATGACAAGGATTTCCCCTTCGCTTTAATCAAACAGTCATGCATTTACAACTTCATTCCCAAGTAATTCATAAAGCTACTCGAATAATACTTCTCATACCCTATCGTTGAGAAACCCATCCAGTTGAGGCCGAAGCCTGAAGCAAAGCCACCAGTCAAGCCAAAGAGCACCATCTACTCCAAGAGCTTGTTTAGCATCATCAGCGAGCATGACCCTGTTAGCAAGACAAGGTATAGATATATTGGCGGAGAATGGGTGGGCGGAGATATAGAGAAGAGCTTATACACTCCTTTCAGGACCAGAAATACGAAGAAGATATCGAACGCTACCTAACTCCAAGGACAGACGTTGGATATGAACAGTATCATTACAGGGAGTTTGCATTCATCAAGGAGAATATCTACTTCAATGAACTTTTCTACCTCTCCACACGTAATTGGTTATTTATATAGGAAAGGACCGTCAGTAGGCTCCCAAAAAGGAAATCGAAAGGACCATTCAGCTCAAAGATGTTGTTCCCAGGCTCACACCGCAGAAACTAAAAAAGAAATGCCAAAGCCAAGCCCATCTCCTTCAAAGCTCACCAACCCAATGAACACCGGCCTTGTCTCCCTTCTTCCAACACTTCCAACATTCCCATGAATAGTCCCCTAGCCAACAAGCAGCCATCTATGAGTAATGAGCGAAATTACAACAAAGGTGGTCCTCGATCAGGAAGTCAAGGAAGCAACCAAGGCAACTATGGACATAACAATTACTATGGCGGAAACAACAACAACTCAAGGCAGCAAAACCAGCCGATGGGCAACATGGGAGGCCACTATCCCCGAACTCCATGCATGGCGGCTATCCTCCCCAAGGAGGCTACCCACCCTACTACAACCAGCCTCCTCCTAACGTCTATCCATCCGCCCATCACCAAAGATACCCAAATGCACCTTACGCACCAATGGGACACCAAGGCATGTACCCACAGCAGATGCAAAAACCAATCGGCGGCATGTATAACAACCCACCAATCGGAAACATGTATCCCCCAATGGCCAACCAACTCAACCAATACGAGGAGCAGATGTTCCAAGAAGCCTACCAGCTAGTCAACGAAATCAAGAACTCCGTCAACTTGTCAGAGCATGAGATCGAAGTCAAAAAGTCTAGACTGAACTACATACTCTCCAGCCACCCGAAAGTACACACAAAACTCAAGGAATCCCTCCTGCGCCCGCAGTCATGATCATCCATACACCATTAAATCGCATATCAGCCCAAATCGACTCATAAATCATATCATTAATATTCATTATTCACATAAGACTCGGAAAATCACGACGGGGTCTCAGAAGTTAAACCTTTGGTTGTTTCCTCCGTTGATGATCAAACTGATCACTGGCTTGGCGGGAGACCCCATTCCACCAAACTTAGCCTCTGCATGGATGTGAAAGAGGGAAGCTTCCTCCTAACGTTCTGGGTCCATCGATTCCGCCTGGTCCTTGAGGAAGTGGAAATTTTTGGCACCGAGGAAGATGCTGTTGATGCGCTGGTACTAGCAAGCATTGATGTCGGGATGGCACTCAAGAGGAGACTTCTCCTCAAAGCAGGTGCTTTCTTGGATAAAATATGGCATGGCGGTCTCAGAACAATGCTGGTACTTGTTCTCCAACTCGTCCTCCCTCTCTCCTCTTCCCATGCTCGATGCCAATTCCTCGATGTAGGTATTGAACTTGTTTTCCTGTATGTTCGATTTATGGTGTATCCTGAAATGTGCTGTATCTTTTGACTTTTACCTACAGGTAGTCATCGTAATCGCTGCTGCAGACGTTGCAGTAGCTGTACTTCTCTCTTGGCTTGGGGACAAACTGGAATAGGGATAGTTATACCAGTTGCGATTTTTCATTTTCATTTGCTAGTCTGCATCTCTCCTACTCCTTCCGCTCCTCTTCTCCATTTTTGGCAAGTTTCTTCTAAGGTTAATCTTTGCGTACGCGATCGGCGGGCAGGATGAAACTAATCGTGAAGGGGTGGCTGTCGTTGTTGAACTTAGGGGTGATGGAGGCTGATCTCAGCGAGTGGGGGCAGTAGGAAGCTGAGAGCTCACGCGAGAAGACTGCGGAATAGTGCACTGGCTTGAGCTGAAAGCTGTGCCTTAAGCACTATTTGGGACATTTTTTCATCTTTTTTCCCATAATAAAATATAATCTCTCTCAGCCGGAAAAACGAAGCACGGATTAATAGCAAATCACACTAGCACATGAAGTTGACTCACTCAGTATCCCCTCTGCATAAATTCATGATTTTATATGATAAAAATCAACTGGGATGCTCTTTTACAGCCCTTTATGAAAGAGTCCTACGTGTAGTTCTCTTTAAGCTCTGCTTGGAATTGATTTACCCATAATAGAAACAGTAATCATCATTTTTGATCCAAATTGTCTATGTAACTCTTAGCCTTTCCATGATGATATGTTTTGGTTGGAGTTTGACACATTTTTTGAGGGTATTTTGAATGAGTCAGCTTTAGAGCCTAAATTTAAATTTGGCAATTAAGTGGCCAGATGGCGGAATATCATATATAATGGATGGAGTGATGAACCTTATGATATATGGCTGATAATAAAGAGAAACGAAATGTATAATAGCGATAGATATCAAAATAGAAAGGATGAAGCAATTATGATCGTGACGATTAATATTAGTAGGGTAGTCTCGATCCATAATCTTGACTGGTTTATGCCTTTCTTCACGTTTTCCTTATGCTTAACAGGCTCAGCTATCATCTTCCTTGCTCTTTATTCATCATTTTACTGCTTTGTTGTGAGGATCGGCTTGGAATCCACAGGCTACCTTGGTTAAATTTCTCCCTTTCATTGATATTTACTCGATTATAAAAGCTTTGAATTTAAATGTGCCTATGAACTTCGCGATAGATAGGCAAATCCTCTAAGTGGACAGGATTAACATTGTTCTTTTATGAGATTGCGGAATCGGGTAAAAGTTATGAGAGTCTTTTACTTCGGAAACTGACTATTAATTGTTGAACAAATAAAATCTTTTTTTCCGTTTGTCGTTACTATGTATTTTAGAGCGTGTTGGAGGTGAATGTCTTCGCTACTATTCTTGAATATTTTTCTGCTTTTTGGACTGTTTTTTAGGTTTGCTGGGAGTCTTTGTGACAGGAGACTATACTCTGGCATCTCCTCTCATATAAATAGACTCTGCCATTTTCACCCCATGCTGCTGGTCATACTCCATATGGTATTTTTATTTCTTTTTTTTAAAAGGCCTCTACACTTTCACCTCCATCGGAACTTCCTCTTCAATGCGAGATAAGCCTTGGATGCCTTATCTTTCGATGGTTTCTTTGTATCTCCAAAAAAGAGTCATGAACTAAGGCCAATCACACCTGAAATCTGGCTTGAACTCGAGGCATCTATCAATGATATGGTCTAAAATTCCAAACCTTCTGCTAAGTTTCAGCCGTTCTATGACTTAAACTGGACGTGCTACAGTTAAAGGGGTGCAGTTGATAGAGCATCTCGTGGAGAAGGATGCCGATGGCCCATATATCACTCTTGTTTGTATATGGGTCTTTCTCTTCTTCTAAGAGAAGAATATCTCTGGAGCCATTGTGTATGGAGTGCCTACGCGGCGACTCTCGACCTAAAGCTCATCCTCCATGAACTTGGCTAGTCCGAAGTCAGCTATCTTCACCCTTCCGCCTTTCACCAGTATGTTTTCGAACTTAAGGTCGCGGTGGATGATGTTCCTCTCTGCAGGACGTCCATGCCCATTACCAGTTCCTCGAAGTATCTAAGGCCCTTCTCGAGTTGATAATTGCAGTCGGTAAGCTCTTCCCTGAGGTTTTTTTCGCAATATTCGAGCACAATGAAGCTTTTACTACCATGTGGGAAGATATCGATACTTTGATGATGTAATCTGACACCAATTTCTTAGGCATCTCTCTTATCCTGGCTATAGAGTTTTCACTTCTTTTATAGCCACCCTCTCGCCAGTATGCAAAATCCTACCATCCCAGACCTTAGAGTATGTGCCACTTCCCAACATAGTGCGGAAAACGGCAATTCCATTTTTTTTGAATTTGACGTTTTAGTCATACTAGTTTTGAACTAAACTTTCGACGGAGGACTTAAGGAAGGCGCTGGTAGGGGTGGTGGTAGATAAATTGGCTGTTGCACTGGAAGTATTTGCGGTGTGTACAGAAGATATGTTAGATATTGCTGGTAGGCAGGCGGTATTTGCGGGACTAACAGCGGGGGAAGGATCTGTTCTTGCTAAATCCGATGATTATTCATGAGAGAAACGCGTATCGTCGAGAACATGAGTCTAAGCTCGCCTTAGCGAATTCTCCTCTGGTAGTTTCGCCTGGCTTCTACCAGATTATATTCCCTGTTCTCGCTCTATGGATGAAGCCTTAACATATATAATAATGGTTCAATTCATTTGAAATGAGTATAAGTCACAAAGATTGATATTTATATCCTGAGAAGGTGTTTCGGATAGTTGCCAATAGCGAGTCTATATTGGCAATTGCTTGCTGGTTTAGTTCGCGCTCATGTCTGTGTGGGTCATTCTTTGCTGGTGGGCTAGCTAGATTTCCTGTCTTCTTATGGCCAGGTAGTTTTCATTCTTGCCAGTATCGTAGAAATGCTTGATTGGAGAAGATTTGTTTGTGCTTTCAGCTCCCTATTCGATCCTTTAACCGATACGCTTTCCTGTTTACTAACCTGTTTCCAAAGCTTGCCTAGGAACTTCCTCTCCTCTCTCCTCGTACTTCTTCCTTAGAGATTCATAATTTTTGGAATTAATGTGGCTGCGGTCCAGTCTTGCGTAGGAAGCATTAGAAGCCAAACTCCTTCATTAAATTTTGCTTACCTTTAGCCACCACGCTGGGTGTCAGTAGGACGGTGGCTGCCAGTAGGGGCAGCAGGAGGCCTGCCAATAGACGAATACTTCTCCTTGATTGAGAGTATAAAATCTTCATTTTTTCCTCGAAGTGAGGGGGCGGGTTGAGCTTCGGCCATTCGTTAAAAGTATTATAATAAGGCATTAAAATATCAAATGTAGATTTTAATTTTTTAGTGAACCTACAACTGGCACATGGGGCAATGCTTTATCGGTTCTACGCAATTACTACAGACTATATTATGTCGGCATGGCAGCATAAGGACGTTACGCTTCTCCTTCCCGCATGCAACGCAACTATCATCGTACTCTATCTCCATCTTCTCCTCGCTTTGACGATTGCACTCACACTGGTATGTGATGGTAGTCCCGATCTTGAATGTGCAACCGTCCTAAAGCAGGAAGTTGCCTGATTGCTCAAAGGGACGACTGAGACGAAGCCAAGTTCTGAATCAATTGCTTTTTACCCATTTGTGGAATGGAGGTCTTCCAGTGCGAATTGTCCGTGTAGAAGGAAGATGCGAGCATGCATGCCGCTTAGGTGCTCATCGTCGAAGGAAAAATCGTTGGTTTTGCGTCTTCCGAAACTGAAGAAGCTGCAGCCGTCCTGGAGAGCAATTATAAGGTCGCAGGTGCCGCGAGAGACCATGTGGGTAACTGTAATGAAGAGCTGTCTGTTCTGTAGGTCCATTTTTCCGACCTAAAGCAAGAAGCTGCCCATTTCCACCAGCGATCCTTCGCCCACACTTTAGGACTTTGGATTTTGATGAAAGTGCCAGCTTATGTTCCATTATCGCGTAGATAATACTTTCCATGGATTCTCTGGATTTAGCGTGTTCATTCTCGAAGGATACTTCTAAGCTGCGAATGGTGTTTGAGTTTGACCTGCCAATTTTGAGACTGCGTTCCTTCATGACATAGAAAGCAGCCAAATTGCCATCGCAACTTCTCACCACCATCGTATCCTCTTGCGATTGGAAGGCAGTGCGTTTTGCCGCCTTTCCCACCTCTCTCTCAGTTGTCATCTTGCGCTGCAGGGCGGGAATGTTTTATTTCTGGGAAGGAGGAATGTTCTCTTTATTGTCAGCGTGGAGGGACAGATGGCTCTCAAACTCAGAGAAGCCCTCCTTTATCCACCGCAGCAGCTTGCGCTGGATGATCGAGTTGGTGACCCCGATGGCCTGGAGTTGCGGTAGGTTGAGGGCGAGTAGCCGTGGACCGTTGAGACGATGGGCAGCTGAATCGTGAAAGCCTTACCGAAGGAGGGAGCGAGGGACTATAGGTGGACGAACTGGAGCCATTTAGCGACATGCTGTTCATTCCAGGTAGTGGTGGGTCGTGGGAGGATATTGGCGAGGGCGTCGTAGTCCATTCAAATTGAATTATAATCTTTCAGTTGACAATTTAACAATAAACGAACACTTATATAATTGTGGCTCTTAGATAGAGCAACTCCTGTGGAAATAAGCCCACCGATCACAACCATCATACACGAAGAATATACATTCATATTCATTAGCATTCATACCTTTCATTATCCTCCATTCAAATTGCCACCATTTCCTTTAATTTCCCTCTCCTCGAGCCATATCTTAAGCGAATTGGCTTCTGGCTGTGTGTATGGGATGCGATGGGGTTTGAATGTTCATTATAGAAATTAGAGAACGAGTGGCTTGATGATTTCTGCATTGAACAAGTTGTCCAAAAGACAGCCCATACAAGAATTGGCCTTCCATAAGGAACAGTGGGAGATCAACGGCGTCCCCTTTGTAACATACTAACTTACCTAGTAATGCCACGAGTCCTACTACGAAGGGGAACTGCTAAACGGGGTGGACTTGAAGGTGAAAGCAGTGAAAGGACTCTCTAATCGAAATCGGACCTACGATTACCTGCAGGACAGTCAGGAGCTGGTATTTGCAGCTTCTTCCCACCTGATGATCTACAACACACACAAACGCGCCTACCACCAGCTCTTCCCCTAGAAGGAGAAGTCACCCTCCTGCGTACGCACCTCGAGAAGATGAATAACCGATAGTACATCCTGTGGGTTTAAAACTTCCGTTCTGAAGATGACGCCAAAGCCAAAGGTAAGCACTTGCGCGGGAAGGCCCACTCTCGCATGAACAAACGAACGGGTTCACTCAATACCATGAGAAATAACAACAAGCGCAACACTAGTAACACTAAAAATTTCCTAAAAAGCATTTTTAGCCTTGGACCTGACCTCAATGCAACCATGGCGGAAGGGTTTTCCAGTCAGGCATACTCAAAAATGATATAACAGGCGCAGGAACAGTACTGCAGCGTACTGAAAGTGTTTGATTACACCAGAAAATAGTTTGTATTTGAAGGATTTCTACAGCTATAAGCTGGGCACAGTCTAAAGGACCTTTTCCTCTTTTGGAACCATTTCAAGATAGTGGGATATGTAACTGAAGAATACGAGAGCGACACACGGTTTCTATTTTACCAAAATATGTAAGCCAAGCCTAAATCTCCCAACGACCCCCTCTTCGGTATGCAGAATGAGCCTGCCTTCAGTTGCACACAGACCATTAAGCAATCCCTTCACTTCTCTACAACAGCGAACTCAACCACTTCGTCTTCCCCCACGGACGCACTCTCAATATCATCGTCATTAGGGAAGATGAGGACGCTGAGCATGAACTCTTCAAGCAATTTCTAAACTTATCCGACAGCAGAAGCCGACCTTCCGAAAAAAAGGCAAAAGCATTGAATTGCAGGTCGATGAGAGCGCTTAGTTTGATGGCTAAATCTTAAGTTTGGCTCTCAATGATCAATACTTGGCAGTCATGACTTCGAGCAAGATATACTTTCACTCTGCCTTTGAAATAGGCTCACTCATCTTCGAGCATACCTTTGAACCGTTTGGACTGTAGCCGCTTAACATCGAATTCAATAAATCCTCTCTTATGCTTACCCATAGAAACAGTTCATCAGTCTACACGTTTGCAATCAAAAACAAGGCTCTAAAATTGGTCAGCCAAACAAAACTAGAAGTTAATCATTGCAAGGAAATTCTAAGGATATACACCAACAGTATCAGCTCTTAAATATTTTGTGTGACTCTTTTTTACGAATTGCAGAGCAAAGATTCTGGTGGAAGCTCATCTAACAACAATCTTACCACGCAGCTTCTCGAAGGGCTTGTTTAATATGCAATGAAACCTGCCTTTGTCGATGTTGCTGCATCTTTCCTCGCTCCAGCAGGCAGTAACACATAAACTGCTCTTTTAGGCATCAGCAAAAAGCGTTTCAAGCGGGTTCACACTTGTCCGTGGCTAAGTGCCTATGTGGTGGAAACATAAGAAGCAGTAGAGCTTGGTCGGTGGCGCTAGAGCTTTGAGAACAAGAAATGCATAGCTGTTCACCCTAATGGACTGTTTCTTGTCGTATGTCTAAAGGAGTGCTTCAAAGTGTATGTGATAACTCAGGAAGGATTTGTGAATTCATACCGTGGAGATGGTGTGAAGGACATCCAAGCATGCGCCATTTCACCTTAGGGTAACCACTTGGCTGTTTCCTCTCCTAATTGCATCTTCATCTATGATTTCTATAGCTGTGCCCGCATGCGGACCATCAGCCTGCCCTTCGGAATCGCCATAGATGCTCTCTAATATAGCGGCACAGCCTCGTCTGCTATCTTCGCAGCAAAAAAGTATACCTTTATGATAGTCTCAATTAGTATAGAGAAAGCTTTGTCTTCAATCCCAAGATCTACTTGGGTGATGGCTTGACTATTCGAGACTAGTAAGGGATGGCATCATAACTGATGGCGATGACAGTGAGCGAGATTGTGACTATGGTAACATTCAGTTACATTACTATTGCCCACTCCTAAACTTCTTCATCTATTCATACAAAAACACAGTCTATTTCTTCAACTGCACGACCAGGCAGTCCATGCTGCTATTGATCTGCAGCCACTATCATGCATTCATTACTGTTCTAATCTTGCCACTCTCTTTTAGGAACCGACAATGGCGAAGTTATTTGTTTCCTTGGCCCAACAAGCCCACCAATTTGCAAAACGAACAAAGAAAGTTCAAATTACACGCAGGGAGGGTCGTTGATATCAAAGTTACTTCTGATCTGCGTGAACTCATCACTGTCGGAGAGGATGAGTCTCTTTGCGTTTGCTCCTTAGTGCTTGTCCAAAATTTGAAACGCTTTGAAGGACTTGAACTTATCGAGCACCTATCGGGTGGTATTCGCATCTGTTATGATTTTCTGTCTCGGAGAGGAGTATGCCAATTCACTCACAGCAAGTTCAACGATAAAAACGACCAGCTGAAGGACTGCTAAGATGAGGTGCTGAATGCCAACTTCATTCTGCCAGAAGAACGCCAGAAGCAAAAGGAACAAATGTTCACTAACGTTAAAGTGAATATGAAATAACTAGCCGAAGGCAATAGAGGCGTCTATGAGGCCATCAATTGCTCCACAAACGAGGCTAGAGACTTAGTTACGAAGGTAAGGCAGGATTCTTATGATTTTTCCAGACGAGCAGAGAGGGAAAAAGAAGATCTAAAGCAGACCATGTATTCCTAATACATTCAATACTACAACAAAACCGAATCCTCCATAAAGGAGTTGAAATAACTTACACAGCAAAACATAATTGATCTTGCAGCGATCAAGCAGTAGCTACAGTATGAGTTGAATCGAACAATCGAGGACAATAAGAAAAGTTATCAGAGATTGGTATAGGAGCAAGAGATGCAGATGAGAAATTGGAAACAGGATAATAAGGCAGAACTGCAATAAATTGATGCAGAGAAGAGAGAGTTTATCGAGTCGCAAGTTAGCTCTTTGGATGGAGTTATAGGGAACTTAATAACAATAATGGAGTTCTTGCATGTAAAAATAATAATCTAGAAAAGGAAATTGCTGACTTGAGAAGAAAGATGGAGGAGCACAAATATTTGCTCTACAGACTGGAGAATAATACATCGAAATTGAAAGAAGAGCAAGAAAATACGAAAATATTAAAGCCGATAATAAACGTCTGGTGTAAAAATAGGACCGTATAAACCTCACAGAGATAGAAAAACGCTATGTAAAGCAGACACAAACTTGATTAGCGTGATAAAGAGATCAACGTGCAGCTGGTCAACCACCAGAAGGAGAAAAACATCCTCATTTATTTAGAGAAGTGCCTCTAGGGACTAGAGGGACCATATAAACAATGGTTGGCAACATCCTCCAAGAGAAAAAAGACCGCAAAGAGGAATTATAACGTATTGAAGTTACTAAATAGCAGGCGAGAATACTGATGGAGTAGATGATAGCACGCAAAAGTAAAAATAAGCATGCGCAATCAATTCCACAACTATCTATGCCGCCTGGAGGGCATTATTGAGGACATCGTCCACACTCGCAACCGCAAAAATATCATTGCTCTTCTCGAGGAGAGGTAACTTATAGATAAGGAGGCACCCACTGAACGCGAGGCACGCATCCAAGAAAAAGAAATTTTGAGTAAAATTTTGTCAGATAAAGTGCAGACATTGGGCTGTGAGACCGGCAGGCCGGCTGGAAGGCTAAAACTATTCCGCAATACCAAGCCAAACAACAATAGTAGCAGTATGAGAGCTCTTAAAACGGAAGCCAACGATAATTGTGTCCCTGTAGTACCATATTCGCAAAGGCGGGATTATTTGGCTGCTACTTGCCGAGAAGCTATAGAAAAAAGATCGAAAGCTGTTTACATGAAGCTAGACTCAGAGCAAAAACACTATGAACGCATAAAGACTGAACAATTGGTCTTCTAAAACACTAGAAGAAAATTCAACTTAGAGAACCAGGATCTCATTGAGAATTACAACAGTTTGGCGATGGAGAATAAAAAGATAATGAATGCTCTACGCAGGCAGGAGAGTCTCACGCGTATGCCTGCTCGACGCGAAAGGAGTGTCAAGGTGATGGCAGTCCCACTCCTTTCCAACTTTACCTCCAAAATAAGGCTAACGGCAACTCTCAGCGGGCATTCGTACCACTTAATACTTACTAAGGAGACGCATGATAATGATATGTGAATACTTTTTTGAGTAACAATATTCAAAGAGTGACATCTTAGGCAAAATATTTGCTGTCGTCTTAGGGCCCTTACTCCGTCTTCTCCTCTTCAGGTGGCTCTATCCGTGTTGATTATGCCGAAAATTCTGCCTTTTCCCTTTCCTATCGCTCTTTTTCATCTTCTGAATCGCTGTTTCCTGGCTCGTAGTTCTAGAAGTCTTCGAAAAGGTTAAGCTTGGATCCAGATAGGAAATGCCTGTAGTGGTCTAGGCACTCTTCTTTGGTAAAGAAAATGAGTGGTTTTCTATCTCTTAGCTTCTAATGACCGCCAAGGACTTTCTTCCTAAGCCCTCTCTCATCCTCA
Source organism: Nymphaea colorata (assembly GCF_008831285.2). NCBI lineage: Eukaryota > Viridiplantae > Streptophyta > Magnoliopsida > Nymphaeales > Nymphaeaceae > Nymphaea > Nymphaea colorata. The sequence goes on from NW_022204932.1 coordinate 19,902, forward strand.
ATCAAACATTCATGTATGAATTGCCATTAATAGCCTATATAGATATTTTTTTACTCTGCTTGTATTGAGTCAAGCCTTGACTTTCCTCAGAATGCAAGTTTTATATGGCCAAACATAGAGAAGTGATTTGCGCAATGCAACACTTTCTGGTACGTTCCTTTTTCTCATATCGTAGTTATGAATCTGCTTTGACAATTTAAAGAGAGAAGTGAAAAAATGCTACTTTTGGAAGAGCTGAATAAAAATTTAGTTACTTTTTAGATGAGAAGAGGTTGGTTTGACGTGCTGAAGAAGGGACTAATAATAGAGAGAAGGCCATTGTGGAAAATGGAGCTGTTGGGATGCGATCCCATTATTTGAAGCAGGTATGGGAAGAATGGATTGTCGATTATTGTCCTACGAGCGAAATAAATGTTTTCCTTTGCTAGAGATCCCAGAATTTCAACGAATTACATCTTGGCCAGTAGGGAGTTGCGTCCCTTAAACTTGGCCTGCTCTTCTTTCTCCAGCTGCAGGTATTCTTCGAAGACGAATGAAAAACATGTGGGGATGACTGGGTCGAAACAATCTTCACAAGTCTCCACCATTTACTTTATCATCGCCTGCTCCTGGCTGCTATTCTACCTGTTTTCTGCACTTTTGACGAGAGAGTAGCCCTTGAGCAGCAGTTTGGCTAGCCTGGCATAGTGAAGAGTGATTTTGGCTAGCAAGGGAGGGGCAGGAGTGAGCGTGGCAATTGAGTTGAGGGTATCGATGAGTTTGCCTATGTGCTACTTTCTGATTGCCCTACCGATTTCTCGCAACTCAGTAAGGATTGGTGGATTTTGCTGAGGCCTCTACCCATCAGGGTACAGCTTAGTATTTAGCTTCGAGTTTATTTTTTACAAAATGGAGCAATAAAGACTGAGAATATATGCTTTTTCCTCAAGCACTGACTGTTCCTAAGGCCACTTCTGCCAAGGGATCTAACATATGCCTTGGATAAATTGAATAAACCTAAGCTATTAAGCGAGAGAAAGTGTGTTATCGCTCTCCTGCAATCTAGTGATAAAATTAAGAAGAAACTCTTGCACTGAGTTTGACTAAAGATGGCCAAAGACTTTTCTGAGCTGGTTGAATTCCCCATATTTGTTGACGATTGTAAGGAAGGCCTCTAATCTGTTATTGACTATGCTTTCCAGCACCCTGCATACGTAGCCATCCAAAATGTGCACCACCTCAGCAGAAAAAAAGCGCAAAAGTCTGAAAACCAGGGGTTCGTAGGGCCGTTTAATCGTCCTCTTCACCAGTTCTCGTACCATGACCACCTTCTTTTGCCGTACATCGGGAAAATCGTCCTCGTTGATTTCCTTCCAGTCCAATTCGCTCAACGTTTTATCTCCTTCCTCTCGCAAGACGAAGTTTTCCTTGTCGGCCTATGCGTAGGGCTTGCTCTCCATCGGCTCCTTCTTGGGAGTTGAGGAATTGTTGGACTTTATCGAACTGTAGGAGCGGTCTGAAGATTCAGAGTCTATTTCTTTCTGCGTGGTGGAGGGAGTACTTCGACTTCGGTCTCCTCCTCGATCTGTTCTTCGGTGAAGACTACCTCCTCAAGGAGGAACTTAAAGTGAGTTCGTTATTGACAGCCAGTACTTCGGAGGCGACATAGGGAAACCTAAATGTTGCTGGCTGTACTTATATGCGCGATTTTTATCATTGCAGTTGCAGTCGATGGTGGTGATATAGGTGATGAGTTCGGCATAGCGTTAGTAGTTCATGCTAATTGACTGAAAAGATACTATGCCTGGAGCGCATCATTGTCGCTTTTCTTGAACTCCGAAACGAAGGCCTACTCGAGCAGCAATTGATCGAGACCGCGCTCAGCAGTCATCATTTCCAGTACGCGCGGGTTGCCCTTGAAGAGGTTGAATGGATTAAACGCCATCCCTTCCGTTTAAATGGAACTCGATTATAAAACACCTCTCAGTTCGAAGATGGAATCAAAAAGAAAGAGTGGATATGTGCGCAGTTATATATGATCAGGCCACGTTGCAATAGTCCTTCGCGTATTACATTATCGTCAAAAGAGCCTCGTAGTTTATGCTGTACCGGTACTTGGTGTCGTAGTAGAGACCGTGAGGATCCACAGCCTACAGACGAATGTTCTACAATTGCAAGCCTTGAGGAACCTCTTAGATCTCCGCGTAGAAGGGGTCAGTGTAGGAATCGATGCCGTCGACGAAAGAATTGCCGTTCATTTGCTACTGGCTGCAGAAGACATCCAAGCTCACCTTCTTCTCGGAACGCTGGACCTGTCTCCGCAGGTCGTCTACTGCTCCTCTCAGCACTTTGAAGCTACTGACAGCACCGTCCCAGCCTGCAGCCTGGCTACCCATCGCTAGCAGGTCACTCCGAGGAAAATCCACATCTTCTACTCCATGCCGGGCGTGCGCAAAGGGGAGAGTGCAGGTCGATTTGCTAGAACTAAATCGAGTCTGCAGACCGGTTACGTGGTGAGCTCCTGCCATCGGGAGTCTCCTCCTCCATGCGAGTTTAAGTGCCTTCGCTGATGTAGGTTTCAGGAGGCGAGCGGCGACAGACTCGCATTCATACTGATTGCGAATCAGCTGGGCATTTTACCGTTCAAGTTCTGCCACTCTCGCTTCGAGTTCAGCCACCCTTCGCCTCAATTCCCTCGGCGTTGCCTTCTCCGTCACTCCTCTGACTCCATTCCGAGGCGCACCCCCAGGCAAGCCTGCCTGCCGATTTTTCTTATGCGCATCTGCGGATTCGACGTGGGTTTCAGTGTTGGATGAGAGGGTCTTTTGCATGAGAGGGAGAGGAGGGAGGGAATGGATGCATTCCTGGAGGGTGCAGGAGGGGCAGTTGGAGGTGCGTGGCTACTGTTCGAAAAACATGAAATAGAGTCAAATGCTAAAACTTTATAATCTGATGAAGAAGCAAATGCTATACTATTATAGTTCTTTCATAAGCGTCATTTCTATAAACTAATGATATGCTATCAGAGCCCCTTTTTCAAACGCTAGCAAAGCTGGTCGAAAGATGGATCGTTGAAAGCACCCTTGTTGAACAGAGGAGCGTCAGCGTCGATCTAGGGATAGTAGTCGATGTCGTTTATGCTGTTTATGCTTGAACGAGGGGATTGACTGGCTTTCCTATCGGAATGTCTGCGGGGACATAGAAATTGGGACCTAGATTGGCGGGAGAAGGCGGGGGAACGTTGGGAGTGTTCGCGCCAATGAATGCGTTGGGATTGTTCTGGTTGGGGTTTATCATCTGGTCTACATCCATCTGCTTGTAGGGATTGTAGTTGTTGTTGGGATTGTATCCCTGGTTGGGATTGAAGTTGTTGTTTGGGTTAAAGTTGTTTGGATTGAAGCCTTGGTTGATGTAGGGATTGCCGCCCTGGTTGCCTCCGTATGGATTCCCTCCTTGGCCCCTGCGTAAGGGTTTCCGCCTTGACCGTAAGGAACATTTCCACCATTATTTGGATTGTTTTTTCCCTTCATTTCCGCATCAAGCTTCCTTGCTAGGTCATCGAAGCTGCTATCTCCTCCAGGCGGGACTGAGGGAGGGTTCGAGGGGGAATAGATGGAATGTTTTTCCACTCCCTTGTGAAGTTGTGGCCGATGACATTGATTTCTTCGAGAGGAATGGCGTTGCGCTCGCTCATCTCCAGCATATACGTGTTAATCTCCTCAGGAGTGGGCGTGGGGGCCAGAGCAGCAATAATATCCGGATTCACGTATTTTTCCACAGCTACAGGATCGTTGAGAGCCCGCATGAGAGTTTTGAACTCAGCCAACGAGGAAAGTCCCAAATGGTCAGCTGCGTAAATCAGGGAGTAAATCATCGGAAGCCATGGCTCCATTTTTTGAGGAATGAGCATGTTTTCTGCAATGAAGTGAGCCTGTCCCCTCAAAGAAGCCGCATATCCGATGAGTAGATTGCAAGCTAAATAGTGGATTTGATACCCTGTGCGATTTTGAGGCCGTTTACTACTCTTTCAGCAATCAGGAGTTCTTCAGTTCTGTTCCTGTCTTGCCCCTGACCTTGGCCACAAGTTCCTTCTCGCCCTTGATGATTTCTCCGTTCTTGCGGTCCCTGAAGAGCTCGAGGTGGATGCGCGCCTTGAGCGTACCGATATCTATCTGTGCCTTGGTGACCCTTGCTATCTTCTTGGGCTGTTCTGCTCCCATATCAATTCACCCTTAAAATATAATGAAGTATAGACTAGTCATTCCACTTATGCGCCAGAGCATATCCAAATACCGTCCCCATCCGACACCCAATCCCTTTTTCAAAATGGATAGAGCTGAGATCATTGCTGGTAGACCGCCTTCTTGGCCATCTAGAAAGCCAGGAATCCCACAGCGTTCACCAAAAAGCCCTGAAGATCATGATGCCGAAGCCATTGTAGATTCTGCCTACGCCCTTACCGAACTATTTCCTGAAACAGTCGACTGCGTTGCGGTATTGCGGGTTCTCCAAAGAGTCGGATTGGATCCTGGTCTTGACGTAGTCCACCGGGTACATAATCGCCCAGGTGGCCGATCCTGCAAGTCCTCCCGAAAGGAAAGAGCCGAGTTTGGACACCTCTCCCTCTTTCCTGAAGAAACTCATGAAGAAATCGTAGCTTCCAAAGTACACACCCAGGAAACTCTACCTTAGCATGGTCGAATTGAATCCCAAATAGAGCTTTCTGAAACCGTACTGGTTGTATATCCGAACTGCAGTACGAATAGATCCTTCTCCTTGCTCCTTTCGCAAAGCGACTCTAAACCTGGAGTGGTCCAGTACAGTCTAAGTAAAACAGATATTACCACCACGATGGCGCTGGGGATGCCTGAGAGTGCGCCTGACAGGACTGAATACTTCCAGTGCAGCGTTCCATCAGGTTCTGCAAAGTTAGTCTTGATGATTTTCTTCAAGGTCTCCACAGTTCCAAACTGCAGCGATACCTGCGCGCCGACTCCAATCAGCGGCATCAGCATGCCCTTATAGAAGGAGAGCAGTCCCTCTTCGGCGACGGTCTTGCGGAAGGCGTGCAGGTAGCCCTGGTTGTATTCTTCCGGCTTGGAGACGACCTTGATCTTGATGTTTTCCAAGGAAGCATGCAGAAGACCTGCGCCCACCCCGACACGCAACCGCAGAAGAAGTCCTTTACCACTTAGATGGGAGTAGTCATTGGATTACTTCTATGGAGATATTATATAAACCAAAGATCTAAACTTAATTTTATTATTTAGGCTACATTTCCAGAAAACGAAGATGGAGGAATGAATAACATACTCCAACAGTGACTATGTGTTCTCACTTGTCGATAATATTTATTGACTTTTTAATTTAATAGAGAAAAAGACGTTTGAAAAGTGTTTTCCTATTCATATGCATATATACACAGATGGATAGTTATGTTATACTTGGTAGGTGTTATGAATAGGTGAGCAGGTTGACTATTTTTGAGTGAGCATATATAAAAATCAGTTGTGTTTGTCGACCTGGAAAATGACGTCCTCCAGTCTCTTCTTTTTCACGCTTATCTGGTGCTTGGTGCGCATGTGGAACTTCAGCGACGTCACAGAATCATACACCTTTGCGCACTCCTTGTTCAGACACTACTTTAGGCAAATAATACCCTGAAGCGCTTGGAGAGCTGCTCGTTTTTCCGCCGGTTCTTCTTCCGCGCCTTCTAGGGACTCGCCCCCTACCTCGCCTTTTTCTCGAGGTAGACCAACCGCCGCTCCAAAAGGTCTAGTTTGGCGAGCAGGGACATCAGTTCCTACCTGTTGGATTCGGGGTGGGAGTGCATTTTGGGATCGAGGGGGTGCGGGCGGCAGGGACTATCGGGTCCTGACTATTTTGAGCGGAGTATCGGGGACGTGTTAAAATTGCATGGGGGAGGCTTAATCAAAAATATTCTGCTTGTTAAAAGTCTTATATAAAACTACAACTTCCCCCCCAGATAGAAAGGATGCGCGTAATAGCCAATATATCCCGAACGCGGGCATGGGATCGGAACGTGAAGGTCGTTATGGGGGTGGTTTCGGATGAGATTTTGGTTTGGTTTTTGGTGATAGATGATGATCTCAATAATTGAGGAGGTTTTAAATCATATTATAGAGGGTCTTAGCCATACGAAAAAAGACAAGAGGATGACCTTGAGTCAAGTGCAAATCAATCAAATGCTCTACACCCGTCACTCCACAACTGTAAAATTGCAGGTTGAATCTAATTTCCTTGCGAGTAAACTTCTCCCCGCGGTCTTCTCCCTTCTCGGCCTCCCTCTAGCTCTGCACCTTCTCTATCTCCCTCTCAATGCGATCCTTCTAGTCCTCCTCCTCCATCTTCATATCCTCTTCCCGTCTTCGCATTGCTCGGGGTGGGGGTAGTATAGGCACTTGAGACAGTACTCCTCATCTGCGTTAGGAAAGGACTACTCTTTACGATGTACTAAATCTGCATCTCCTTGAGCGCGTACAGGACGAAGTGCAGCAGGGCCTTAATGCCCCTCCCAAGCGCTTGCCGAATTGGAAGTCAGTATACTTGTAGTAGGGGACCTCCACTACTATGTTTTCTATCTAATGGAGGAGCAGGTTGTGGGGAGTGGTGCAGGTGATCTCCTTGATCAAGGCTGCGGCCCTCTTCTGGTTCTTTTTGGTGTCCTTTAGCAACTAGTAGGCCACCACAAAGGAGTCCTCCTATCGCTTGCGGATAGATTTACGCATCTTGGAGTCAGTCTTACTGAGTGGGTTAGTGTAGCTGTATTTCTTTATCTGCTCGAATATCTCCTTGTCGATCTACTTCGATTCCTCTTTCTCCGGCTCCACGTTCAGGGATATCTTGGAGTATATGGGGACGTAGGGCCTGATCCACGGGTGGTTCTTTATCTAGTGGATGCGGATGCGCTTGTAAGGGTCCACTTGCAGCATCCTGCGGATGAGGTCTGCAGCGAGCGGATTGATGCCCTCGGGGATGGTGTAGCTGCCGGCTAAGTGGCGGGGAGAGTACATTAGATCTTGCGGTAGAGGAGGGAGACGCGCTACTCGTAGAAGGGGAGGCGGCCGACGAGCAGCGCGTACAGGATGACCCCACAGCTCCACACGTCGACTGAAGTCCCCTCGTATTTTTGCTCAGTGACTATCTCGGGGGCGGCGTAATTGGGCGACCCGCAGGCAGTCTTGAGCAACCTGCCATCCTTCATCAGGTTGGACAGGCCAAAGTCCACGATCTTGACCACTCTGGCCGAGTCGATGAGTATGTTTTCGGGTTTGAGGTCGCGGTGGGCGATGAGGTTGGAGTGGGCGTAGGCGATGCCCTGGACCACCTGTCTGAAGAAGAACTTCGCCTCGTCGTCGGAGATCTGGTTATTCTGCAGGTAGTCGAAGAGCTCCCCTCGTTCGGCCAGTTCCATCACCACGAAGATGTCATTGGTGGTGTCTAGCACCTCGTACAGTTTGATGATGTTGGGGTGACTGATAAACTTGAGTATCTTGATCTCGCGTTTAACCTGAGTGCAGGCCGGAGTACCTTCGAGATCATGTTCTTGTTTCGCATCTTTCGCTTGTTTAGTATTTTAATGGCCACTTTGATTCCTGTGAGGTCGTGCCTCGCCTCTGGGTGTGGGGGGAGTTACCTTTGACCTTGGCGAACCGCCATTGCCGATGGTTCTTCCTAATATGTAATGGCCGATGTGTACCTATTCCATAATATTATGATAAGAGGATATGCCAAATAGGGATGGCAGGCATCATACCCACATGCTAGTACCCTCGATTAATCCTCTAATAGTTAGTGACTGTTTGGAAGGGGATAGATGGGAAAAAGGAAATTTGATAATTTTTGAATTTAGGGTAGAGATACAGAAATAATTATTTACATTTATGGAAGGATTGGAGAGTCGAATGTTGGAAGAGGAAAGATGGAGGCTTAATTGAGAAAGGAATTTAAATGAATGTTTAATAAATAACGCAAGACTTCTTATGAGGAGAGAATGATCGATATGATAAATGTATTTGAAGTGTATGATCATGGGGTTGGGGTTGGGTTGGGGTTGGGGTTGGGGTTGGGGTTGGGGTTGGGGTTGGGGTTGGGGTTGGGGTTGGGGTTGGGGTTGGG